>NC_072740.1:14552962-14644378 GCF_026930045.1 Uloborus diversus
TTTGGGTTCAGAACTTATTGCACTTTTTCTTTTAAGTTTTGCTAGGTGAGTCTAAAGATTTTTAGTCCCTACTCGGTACCTTGAGTTATATTTTCAAAGTTTTACAAGATGAATCTTAATCTTTTTGACTTGGTTTTATTAATTTACTTATTTATTTGCATTTTGATTAAGTTTTGCTAAGTGATTAGTGCTTTTACAATCCCATTCACACTCTTATGTTTAACTAGAGAAATCTTAGTTTTTGGTATTTTGAACTTAGAAATTATAAATTTTCATTCAATGTGTTTATGTGTGAGTAAATATTTATCATATCATGATTAATTGAGCAAAGTACTCATGTGCAACTAAGATAATACAGGTATATCAATACTATAACTCTTTTCTAAATTTACGTTTTAGTAAAAGTTCTATAGTTCCTGGTAAATTTAAAAAGGTTATCTTTATAACAGGCAAACACAAAGTTCGTTTTCCAATTTAAAAAAAAAAAGTTGGTGTGTGGGGAGATGTTTCTTTACACTTGATGTAAATAGATGATATAGTGGTCGAGATCTGATCAAGATTTCAATTTTCTTTATGATGAGTTTATAACTTGTATTTTTGGGCGGGGCACAAAGGCGCGGGATTAAAAAAGCACAAGCACATTTCATCGAGAGTCAATGGGAAATAAATCCCATGCCTCTGCGCCCCGCCCAAAAATACAAGTTATAAACTCATCATAAAGAAAATTGAAATCTTGATCAGATCTCGACCACTATATCATCTATTTACATCAAGTGTAAAGAAACATCTCCCCACACACCAACTTTTTTTTTTTTAAATTGGAAAACGAACTTTGTGTTTGCCTGTTATAAAGATAACCTTTTTAAATTTACCAGGAACTATAGAACTTTTACTAAAACGTAAATTTAGAAAAGAGTTATAGTATTGATATACCTGCATTATCTTAGTTGCACATGAGTACTTTGCTCAATTAATCATGATATGATAAATATTTACTCACACATAAACACATTGAATGAAAATTTATAATTTCTAAGTTCAAAATACCAAAAACTAAGATTTCTCTAGTTAAACATAAGAGTGTGAATGGGATTGTAAAAGCACTAATCACTTAGCAAAACTTAATCAAAATGCAAATAAATAAGTAAATTAATAAAACCAAGTCAAAAAGATTAAGATTCATCTTGTAAAACTTTGAAAATATAACTCAAGGTACCGAGTAGGGACTAAAAATCTTTAGACTCACCTAGCAAAACTTAAAAGAAAAAGTGCAATAAGTTCTGAACCCAAAAAACAACCAATATTCGTATAGTAAATTTTAGACAAAAAATATCTAGTACTTATACATAAATAGTACTAATCGAGAAATTTTTGCATGCAACAACAAAAACGTTGGGTGAAAACGTAGAACTTGCAATTTGAAAAAACTTAGAATTTCTGCGTTTTTCGCTTGTGTTTAACTTCTCTCGTTAAACACAAGTGAGAAAATTAGTACTAAACACATAGCAAAAGCAAAGTATCAAGCAGGAATTAATAAACTTTTGACACACTTGTATTTGTCAAATTGTAAGAATTTCTGAGTTCAAAAACATTTATTATTCTTATAATAAAATTTAGTCAAAAAAATATAACAATATTAATCATGAATTGTAGAAATTTACGCACACATAACAAAAACGTTGAATGAAAATACAGAACTTCTAATTTCAAATTACCAAAAAACTAAGATTTCTCTAGTTAAAAATGAAGAGACAGTATTTAAAAGTACTAATCACATCGCAAAATTTATTAAAATGTAACCATTGCAAAGTCAAAATGATATAAACTAAGTTTCATAATGGTAAACTTTTGCAAGAAATGTAGAAGTGCAAAATCAAGGACTGATAAAACTTAAGCTCACATAGGAAAACAATGAGAATTTAAAATTTCCATGCTCTAAATATTGAAAACTAAATAAATCATAGACTCATATAACTAAGCTTAGAATAAAAAGTGTAAAAAAATGTCCTGTACTAGAGTTGTTTACTTCCAAAATTATCTTGTGATTGGGAACTTTAAGTTTGAAACGCTAAGAAATTTCATTTAACTAGGATCAATGTTCATTCAGAACGATATTCTTTCTGATATTAAGAGACGGATTTCGGAAACTAAGAAAACTTTTTTTTAATTAAAAGCATTTATTATAAGATCAGTTTTTTTTTTTTTTTTTGAAATTTCATTCATTGAACCGTTTTATTACTCGGTGCTGCATGTGTTCGGATCCTTTTCTTCCATTGATTAATCATCGTTCCCGGCAAGGTGATTCACCAGACCAGGAATGAGTAAAGGATTGCTACTACACCCTTGATTTGCCACCCTCACAGTTCCCCCTTTGCTTCCGAGAAATCGCACGCATGGCATTTTCTAAAAATCCGAATACTGTGGAAAACAGCTCAACTCTACTCAAAAGTTCATGTGATATTCTATGACGTCAATAGCATGAAACATATGTACACTTCTTCTCTTTGGTTAAAGTGAATATGCGTTGGTTTATAGTGGATGTTTGGAGAGTCATTTTCAGTGTGATTCTGTGCTTGGAAAGACGTCGTGTAATTTTGCTCTATATACTTAGGATTTTTCTTAACACGCTAGTGTTAAAACCTAGTTTGCTTTATCTTTTAAGTTCAAAGAAAAAATATTTTGGTATTGAGACTTCTAATCCTATGAAAAAGTTAAGAATGAGTGACGTTGCTGGAAATCATTCTGAAACTTTGAAGCTTGAAGTTGAACAGATGGATGTAACGAGCACGAAAATGTACATTGAGCCTACTCCCCAGCCAGATGATATGATACACTTGGGTGATAATATTTTCACTTTAGTGAATTCTTTTCGGAAACGTACACGCGTGCAGATTAGAAGATACACATGTGGGAAAGATGGTATTCTTCGTCCAACTAAGGATGGTATTTTCTTAGAACCAGATGTGTGGAGTTCGCTTATTTCAAGTCTACGTAAAAATATAAATCAAAAATTAATCGAAGACCGTGATTTCGCTTTTGTTGTAAAAAAGAACGTTTGTGTATTCAACGAGAGTGCAAATGGTAACATCTGTGTTAGTGTGTGCAAAGATTGTTCAAACTAAAACGAGAAGTGTTCCAGTTGATGCCAGAGAGAGTGCTACTTATGGAAAGCCAGATTGACAAATTGTGTTACGCGTCCCCTTGCATCTCACGTAGTGTCAAAGACAAACTTATGACTTGTACTCTAAAAGAGCACATCCTTTCGGAAATTGAGAAAAAATATCCCTGTGGTTGTCGATGTGATGAAATCAACACATGCACAGCACAAAGAATTGATGTATTAGCTGATTCTCTACGTAAGTGCCTATTTAATGAACTCATACGAAACATAAACTGTCTTTCTAAAAAAGAATGCACGGATTGTAAAAATAGATTCATTTTTTACATGAGAGTGCATGAATGTGAATCATTAACAAGGGGGACGAAAATTCGACACTTTTTTCGAACAGGCTCTTTATAATACTAATTGGGAAGCCTTGGCTCGTGAGTTCGTTACTCTGAATGTTGACAGTCCATGTTTAAAATGTTTCGTGTCTGATTTATTCAATGTAATCGATGTTAAGAATATGCTTGAAAGTTTTGAAGAGTTTTCCCTTAAAGGTGTAAGTTTGTTTAATTGTTTTTCACTGTGTGTGAATAAATGATGTTTACATTTTAAAAGAAACTTGTGTTTTTATTGTGTTGTTAAATATAGTTGATGGATTAGACTTCGACATCACTCTTTCATATCTTTCTATATGCACTTTCTTGTAAGTAATACTTATACTGTCGATGCTTTCTTCGTCTCATTGTACGGTTTTGTAATTAAGTCTGAATGAAAATATAATTTTTGTGATATTTCAATAGATTAGTACATGCCAAGGACTTCGACTAATACTAAGAGAAAGGCTAAAATTAGATAATAAAGCTTAAACATGTCAATGGATTGAAAACAATACATAGAACTAGAACCGTTCTCCTCCCCCTTTGCTTCCGAGACATCACACGCTTCATGTAACTCGGATATATGGAAAAAATACAAAGAGAAAATTATAAATTTTGAAAAACGTATTGATATAAATTTTATTTTACTGCCTCATTTCTACAATCCAGAAAACTAAATCATAGTTTTATTGTATTTTAACAAACATATTATTTTTTCCTAATAATATATTACGGAAAATATTTTTTTTTCCAAAGTTTTAATCTGAGTTGTCTGTAAAGTTTTTTTTTTTTTTTTCAATGCAGAATAACTTTTTTTCTTTCAAACTAATACAACAAAGACAAAATTTAGTATAAGCAACGTATTTCGCATATATTTCCCCCGAGAATGTGTTATTAAAATGTAACAATATCTTTTTTTTTTTTTAATGCAGAACTTCTTTTTTCCTTCTTGAAAAATGTAACAATAACGGCACAATTTTTTCTTAGCAATGACATTTTATTTTTTTCTTAAAGCAATTTACAAACATAATATCAAATTTTCATTTGTGTACATTTTTTTTTTCACATTTTTATTCAAAATACTCAAATGCGTCTGATGGACATAGTTTTTCACGGACAGAAGACAGAACTTGGTTTAGTTCTACATGTTTTAAAAAATGTTCAGTTACATACATTGCGGGCTTCATACACAAAAATGTGGGGTCTTCCCACAAATTTTCCCGAAATTCTTCGGCCATTTCTAAAACGTCCATAGCTAGTGCAAGAGAATTAAAATTCTCAATGCGATTCCCGTGCAGTTCTTCAGCTAACATTTCGGGATCTTTAAGTCCCTTGTCTTTGAACATTTTACACAGAACACTCTCTAGCACGTTGTGAAGGTAATGCGTCCCCAAACTTGTATCCAACGAAGCAGGCAAGGTGCTTTTTGCTACTGGGGTATTCGTTATGGTACTGTACGCGTTCAAAAAGTCCATTTCACGGAATACATGCTCTAGCAACGCATTCGTAATAGCATTTTGTTATCGGATCATTTCAGTCCAATGCTCTGCCGATAGTGTGATTGATCGGGGCTCTCCATTTGGTGCTAAACGCGTGAATTTGAAATGAGCAAAGTCATTGCTCTCGATGGTGAGTTCATGTTCAAATATCGTACGCAGTTGTTGCTTGGTTTGAGGCACTGATTTCCTTCCTATGATATCTGTAGCCCACCAAGGCCGCAAGGAGATCCCTTCCTTCGTCGGATAGTACTTTTCTCCATATTTGTGAAATTTTCGTATCTGCAGGCTGACGTTGCTCTGGAAAGTATTGGGATACACGAACACCTCTTCTCCAATCGGAAAAAGTCCTTCTGGCACATCCTTCTCCAAAAATGGGTTTCCCGGCTGCAACAGAAAATTAGAATAAATCATAACGCTTTCAAACAAATACACTATTCTTATTTTCAAAAACGAATAAAGGAGCAATACTTACTTTAATTTCGTCAAATTTTGCCGACTTGGCAGAGTTGCTTGTGCTGTCGCATTTTCGTTTCTGACCCTTGAAGCTCATGGTGTAAACGTCTAGTGAACCTGACATCAGAACACTTCAAACTGATGTCTTTACTGAAATAAAGCTAGAATTGCTCAGATAAGCTGATAACAATCTGAACTCTGATTCGTCCAGTAATTGAGACTTGTGACGTAGTCTCATTGAATTGGTCATCCTGTCTGGAACAAATTTAAACAAGAAAATTTCTTAATCATGTAGCAATCACCCCTCTTAAAAGCAAAAATAAATATTTTATCTCTTTCTTAAATATTTATTAGATCACGTTGCTTTGATTAGGCTCTTTGTCATTAAAATTCCTTTGTCTGATTCATCTACTCTTAACTTTCAGCATTTAATTGAAAAATTATCCCCTGTGTGAGTATATGAACTTTAAATTGCTACTTCTTTGTAAGATTCTTCAGCCGAGCGGTCTAATGCGTTGACCATACCGCCGACTGAAGAATCTTTATGTCACGAGTTCAAATCCACTCCATAACATTTTAATTCACAGCGAAGCATTATTCCTTCCAAAAATAATTTTTTTTTTTAAAAATAAGAATTCACAATTAAACATTTTTAACATCACTAGATGGCGCCATCAGCACTGAATAAAATTCTGATTATCCGTTCAGAGATGTTCCCCGATAGATGGCGCCACAAACGAGTTTCCATTTAACACACTATTAACCTCCCCTGTTAAGGACTTGACTTGTCTAGTGGTTAGCATGCTAAGCTCGTAATCCAGAGGCCGAGGGTTCGATTCCCGGCAGTAGCATTTTAGATTACACTCATGAATCACGTTCAGTAAATAATTAGAAATTAAATAATCAAGAAATTAAATAATTAAGAAAATTAATAATCAAGAAATTAAAAGAAATTAACTGACGCAAAATGACGTCATCCGAAAATACCCCTCCTGAAAGATTACAAGATGATCACGTGATCATCCAAGATGGCGGACGACCACGCCCCCTTCCCACTGTTGAGTTGTTTTCCTCCTTCTGTCCCTTATACCGCGGCTATTACTACTATCGTGTATTAGCATTCTATAGCAGGATACAGGGAGTCTTGGAAATTGTATTTGAAAGGGATGCGGGACCTACAAGGAGCTGTCGTTAATGCTACATTAATGATTATAACGAATAGTGAGCCACCAATGTCTTGAAGCTCAGATAGTTATATCCTCAAACCGATCTTTCAATCTCTGAAGATGAAGCTTAATGCATCCTATAGCAAGTAAATGTGAGAAAACTTATAGAACACAAAATTGTAGGATATATTTCAGATACTTATTTCGGGATTGTAGTGAGCCCAGTTTTTGCTGAAAAAGTTGAAATTTTCGGAAGAATCCCAGTGCTCCTGGAGACAGGGAGTCTTGAAGCTCACCAACTTTTTCGCATTGGAAAAAGGATTTCTTGTAATCTCAAAACATGTTTCTTCAATGTATTTCGCAACGTTGTCCTTCACAGCTCCGTCGTTATCTTGCTGTTGAACTATACACGAAAAGCTAAGTGTTTACAGTGGCATGTGTCATTTTAATTTGATTTGTGTTGTAGTGCAATATTTTTCAAATAAATAAATAAATAAATAACAATAATGCTCTTTTATAAAACCTTAACTCAAAGCCCTATTTTTCAAAAAAAAAAAAAAAAAAAAAAAAAAAAACGAAGAAAAAACTGCTTTTATAAAATCTCAATTAACCTTCAATGCTCTTCTATTTTTCACACACACAAAAAAAAAAAAACTACTTTTATAAAACCTTAATTCATATACACTTACTTTGTAAGTTCCAAAAACTTTGAACTCATTTTTATTTACTTGCTTCGCACTTTTATTGCAATAAACTTCGGAAACTTAGACAAACCTCGCCTGATGCCGAAAGCAGTTTTAGCGAAAGATCAAATGTCTCATTCTAAGGGTGACGCTAAAGACATTACTTAAAATCCTCAGGGATTGGCTTTCGAAGATAATTGAGGAAACTATTTGCTCTTGAGTTGTTTAATCTTACGTGAAGCGGGTATAGTAGAAATAGCACTTTTAATGAATCATTGCGGATAAATTTGAAATTAGAAACGATATCGCTACAGTTCAACTTCAGAAAATTACCAATAGCTAACAGTTAGCTGATAAAATACTTTTATTTATATACATTTTTTCTGTATTCAGACAAGCATGATCAATAAATTTCAAATAATCGAATTATTTGAATCAAAATAGTATGCATGTTTGATAATGAATTAGTATGAGATGGAAATTGTGTTTCATTGCAGCACGCGAAGCAAAGGTTATAATGAAATATAAATTTATCTTTTGTTCTTGCTCTGAATGATGCCGCTTGGGAGACTCAAAAGCCTTTCGCTTAGCTAATAGGACTTAAGGAAAGGATTGGCTCCTGGGCCCTATATGAGATCCAGTCCGGCTTGGTCTCAATAGAAGGCAAAAACACCTCCAACGGTTCTGAAGTAGAGGTAAGTCCCAGGAGCTCTGCACCTACGACAACTACATGCTATTAACGTACTCGATTTATATGTGAAGCTGTTAAAATTGATACCCTCCAATCTGATGTCTTATCTACTTGGTTGCTCACCGCCGATATTTCTGTTCTTAAAAGAGGATGTACAGTATAGAATTACTTAGTTTCTATACATTCTATATTCAAGAAAGTAATCGTTTTTAGTATTCTGTATATCGTTAAGAGCTATATCATTTGAAATAACATACTCTTTTAGTTCTCCCTCAACATTCAAAAATTCAAACGTCTGATCAAACCAGATTACACTGATTTGTAGATTTAGATTCACAAATTGAGGTAAAAGAACATTTGAAATGATGTTTCTGACAAGATTTGAGTGTAATGGATGTCTATAACACGCAGGACAGATTGAAATTTCCCATTATTTTGTGATGTATAAGTTCTCAACTAAACTATGTGACTAGGGTCATTAAGCATGAAATGAACGTAGAAGAAGTATGGTTTGAACTGGATGGTTTCAAATGCAATGAAGCAACATAATTTTAAACTAAAGTTATTCCTCGTCTTAGGATTTCCAGAAATACTAAAATCAATATGCAGCTCAAAGTCTTTTTTTTCCCATTGATGTCTGTTAAATCAAGCGTCATGGATAACAAATCACTAATTAATGATGAACTGAACGTAAAAATTCAGCCCGTTGTTACTGAAGCTCATAAATAAACTTTTTGGGCGTAAAAATTTAATCAGAAGGGTAAAAGTATGAAATTTCAGTCGCGGCATCCACTCCATCTGCATCACATTCCATAATTAAGAACAGTAGCTAGTAAAACAATAAAAACTGCTATGTTATAAAACATATGGACGGTGTTTCATTTCAAACAGCACGCTCTTGATAACCAAAATATAACTACGAGTATCAGTCGGAGATTAATTTTTACCTGTGGATCATATTGGACCCCTGTAAAACTAGGTTAGAGCATTGAATCAAAAACTTATGTTTTGAGAATCACACGAAACAACCAAGTGTTTTCAAATGAAAGATTTTTAGAAATATATGCACATATTTAAGAAAATCCTCTAGTCGACTAGAATAAAGCCGGTTTTCTTGCAGGTGTGGATTTACAGAAGATATTTGCAGAAGTTGCAAAACGGTTTTTGTTTATTCTAAGGTCAAGACGTTTCTACGATTTAAGGAGTTTTGTTGGACAAATAGGAGTCATAAGTAACATATCACTGCACTCAGAAAAAGGGTGTAGAAAATATAATGTAGTGGTAGGCGCGGGATCCCTAAAGTGTAGTAAACATTTTCAAGGGAAGTAAGAAAAACAATACGTATTTACATTGAACTCAAACCGTTGAGTTTCTATCAGTCTGAAATTTTACTGCTTGACCAACTTTATGAAATTGACCATGTTATTAACAAGCGGGAAGGGAATGATTCTGCTTACGAAAGTGACGAAGAAACGCAAAGCTGAAATAAGTTCAGGAAACCGTAAAATTTAATGTTCATAACCTTATGCTCTCCACTCTTTAGAAACGGTCTATCTTTTTGGCAGCATGACAAGCCTATTTTCTGTTTATTGGTTCAATAGTGGCATGTAAACAAGTAAACTTTCTCAGAGGAATAAAAGGTAGTAGTGTGTTAAAAATACCTTTGATTTTAAATGAATTATGTTTACATGAACTGATAGAACAATACTACTACCATTTGCAATGTATCCATACTATTTTGTAATGAAGTTTCTTGCAAAAGAGAGTAAATTAAGTACGAATAAACTGTTTTATATTTTGATGAAACTGAACTCAGTTGAGTTTTGCTTTGGAATATAATCCGATAAAGATCATGTTTTAGAAAATGAGAAACTACAGATGAAATCTTTATAATAAAACATAAGTAACTTTTTGTTTAAATATCAAAACGAATAATCCATGTGCTATCTTGAGATTGCACTGAATTTCGGAGATGAGGAAAGATCTTTTTCCCGAATGAGATTTACATTTGAACCATAGTCCATCTTAATGCATCAAATTAATTACAAACTCTAAGTAACAAATTAAGCATATAAATGGAGAACCTCGCTCAGAGTATTAAGTAATTAGAAACTACAAACTTGTTAATCACTAATTGCTTTTCTTTTTCTTTTCACTTTTATATGCACATGGGGATATATTTAAGAGTTAAAATGTTCTTAAGTAAGGGAAGATACTAAGTTATTTCAGTCGTGATTATAGTACTAGATGTTTGTTTTAACTAAGAAAATCTTGATTGGTTGTAATGCTTGAACTACATCGCTATCCATTTAAAGCACTAAATATATCTATTTTTTCCAAAAGTGCTGGCACTTTAAATCATTCATAAAAATCAATCCTTTGCATTTTTCTAAAATGTTATTAAAATAAAAATACATAGACGGGGTACTTTTAGTGATGTGATTATAGTGTATATAAAGTTTGAAAATCTTTATCTGAGCAAATCTTTATGTTTAAAGTTTTATCGTCACTTTGTTACATACGGGATGGATTTCCCTAATTTTCAAATGCTAGTTTGTATAATTTTTGAAGCTTTGCAACTTTCTTTTTTCATTTCCATAGAAGAAAAAGTACATTGTTTGGTTGGTTTAACCCTTACTTTTGTTGTCAAGCTTCAGAAATGATGCAAGCATTTGAAAAGAGGACTGATTCACACCATAATTTGCAAAGTCACCTTGGTTGACGGTACTGAAATCGAATAGGTACTTAAAAATGTGTTGGATAAATTTGATAAATGAGTTAATCTTACCGTTCAAACAATTCGTCATCTTTCCCCAGTCTACCGTTTACGTTTCGAGTTTGTTTTTCAGTATTGTAGCTTATCGTCAACATACTACACCATACACGGTTTTTGCATTACAACATGTACTTTACAAATAATTAATTTAAAAAAAAAACCTTAACTGTCGTCGAGTAAATCCTCACCGTTGGGAAGTCAAAAAACTACGTTCACAAACAAGAAAAATGGTTACGGCTTGTAAAATAACGCATTCCGTCATCATTTGCAGTGAACTTAGTTATACAACACCTCAATATCAAAAAGTACTTTGACAGATGTTGATACATGATACAGATGTTAATTGGGGTATTCAGGGCCCGATTAAGATATCAGGGGGCCCTAGGTCATACACATTTTCGGGCCCCCTGTGTAGTCAAACCTTACATTTTAGCCATTGGCGATAACAGTTTTAGCTATTGATTAAAAAAATAGCCATTTGGGGGCCTCAAAAAAGAGGGGGTCCAAGGCCACGACCTAGTTGGTCTATTCAGTAATCAGGCCCTGCCAATTGTATTATCTTACCCGATTCGTAATCTTACCTCCGTCGAGTGCTATGGATTTCGCCCTTAGTAGGATATTAAGATGCGTAAAGTATATAAGTAATAGGTACGATGAAACTAGACTTTCCTCCGACGGCTAAATCTCTTCTCTGCCATTCCGGCAGATGGTTCGGCTCCTGAACTCTCCTTGCGGGTAGGACAGGCCTTACCCGCACTGATCTTCCATTGGATTTTCGCTGTACATATTGTAAATAGTCCTTATCTATCCACTCATATTTATCCTTTGTTTATCATACTTGTCAATGATTTCACATGTGCTTGTAAATATTGTATATACTCAAGTGGCCCTGAAAAGATTCCTTTAAAAAAAAATTTTTTTTATATATATATTTATTTTCCTCCTCCCCCTCATACCATCAATGATCTGTTCCATGTTATGACCCTATACCCTCATACCCGGCAAAAGAGCTCACGCTCTCCACCGAAGAAAAATCATGATCCGTAAACTAGACTTTCCCAAACCCTGTTTTTTGACTGTTCTAGTAGTTAGGTGCATGTGTTTAACGGTTGACGCCATATATTTGTTACTTGTTATTGTTTAAAACGCCAAAACATAGCATCAGTATCTACTATATGGATTGGTAAATACACACGCACTTTTATTTTGCTCGATATATATGAACTGAAAATATTGTTTCTTAATAAGCTCCAATTTAAAAAATTCATTTTGCCATACAAGGTTTCAACTAGCTATATCGAGTCATTTTTTAAATTGGGGAAAAGTATACCATTTCACTAATTAGTAAATAATAGGGTTTAAATTGAAAAATAATTGAAGGGGACTTTGGAAAAATGGTGTAAGTCCAATCAGACGGATTGCAAATAAAATGAAAAGTAATTATACTAACTAATTAGAATGACAATTTTAAAGGGACTAAACTTTTTAAAAATAATTTTTGATAAAACAGTGTTAAATTACAAATATTATATCAGTGAAAAAAAATATATATTTCATAAAATGAATGAATAGACATAAAAAAAAAGAGCTCATAAAAAAAAGTCGAGAAATGTCCCTCCCCCCCCCGTGAACACCTTCAGTTGTTGACCACAATGTATGTGCTTTTAAAAACTGCATATTCTTAAAATTTCTCTAAAACTTTTCAGAACATTTCTGGAAAACGCTTTATTTTTGTTTTAATACTATTTTAAAGTAAAAAGTAAGCTCCAAAGAATATAAAAATTCAAATTTTTCTCTATTTCCGCTATAAAAATGTTAGTACTTTCAAAAGAATACCAGAAAACCTTCTAGCTTGTTTTTATAACAGAAGAAGCTTCCACTTTCTAAACATGAGTAGCATGTTTTGCGATTTATTTTAAGAGATGCGCGTATAAAATATTTCTTAATAAAATAGGGATATAAAATGCAAAGCTGAAATGTAAAATATTCAAGAAAATTTACGACTTCGTAAGTACGACATTTATGAAAGGTTGTATACATTTCTTTTCACAAAACGCTAGTTTTTATGATTGTTTTTCAAGATATAGATTTTCTACCTTTTGGATGGTTTGAAAACCGGAATGGGAGACTTAAGAAGCACGAAAGTTTAAGAGAAATGAAAGAGAATTTTTCACTTCTGAATTATTCAAATAAAATTAAAAAGAAAAAAAATATAATTTGAATTTTGACATTTTGAATTCAAATTATGTTTTTCGCAATCACGAGTGTGTATATGTAGTTGTGTGTGTTTGTGTGTGTGTGTGGAGGTGTGTGTTTGTGTCCAGACACGAGTGTGTGGGTGTGTGTATGTGTGTATAGTAGACGTGTGTGTATGTGTGTGTGTAGGTGTGTATGTGCAGTTGTGTGTGTGTAAGTGTGTATGTGTAGGTGTGTGTGTGCAAGTGTGTATGTGTAAGTGTGTGTGTGTGTAGGTTTGCATGCGTGTGTGTAGCATATGGACGTAACCTGGAGACGGTTTTCGCTAGAGGAGCAGCAGCATCGGGAGGGGTCGGTCGACGGTGGTGCTGCGGAGGGAGGCGGGGGAAAATAAAATCAGCGTTACGCCAAGGACAGTCAAACGAGAACAATAAGCAATGTGATTGCTCAAAAAACACTTCATTCAAAAAGCTGTGTAAAAATCTGATGAGTTTTTAAACTGATTGCAATGAGCACTAATGTTACGAAATGAAAACAAAGTTACAACTGAAAACATTTTTTAAAAAGTAAATAAAACTGGATTTCAAGTACATGTACCAATAACAGGCACTATAATGTAACTAAAATGTGCCACGTGCTTTGATTGGTGAAAAACAATTTTATACGACACTAATGGAAACAAATGAAATAATAGCTGGCTGGTCCCTTTACTTTAAAAATGCAAAAAAAAAAAAAAAGTTTGGATCTGGTAAGTTGAAGTATGACCTTGAGAAAGTTTACTTCTTTTTAGGAAGCTCTCGGTAAAAAGAGACGTGATATTGGCACGGATTTCAGATGGCATACTTTTGCAGAACTACTATGAAAGTAGCCAAACTCAACTCAGCATCAATTACGTCAAAATGTCCCAAGTATGAGCCCTTCTCCAAATTATATGAAGTTTTCTAACTGCACATTTTTCGACTATAAACAAGAAACTTTTTCAAACCAAGAACTTCGTAGACATTATCGTTTCTCTGAATGATCTTTTGCGATTAAAGCATGATTTCAGTTGAAAATCTAGCAAAATTGCAGTGCTTATCACTTAATTAGTAGCTATTAAGATTATTTTACCTTTGTTTAAACTTTTTCTTCGCACTGTAATGCCAAGTTCTTTAATAGTCATTTCAGCAGTTATTTCATGCTTTTTAAATTGCAAATTTGATTATAACAACCTGTATATGCAATAGAGCAAATAAAGATTGCTTTTTTAAATACCTTTCGTTAAAAACATCTGCTGGTCTTCTTACCATTTTAAGTATCACGCGTCTAATCAAAAGCATTGCATGATACGCAATAAGAGAACAATTTAAAATTTTTAATACGTAATTCTCTTAATGCATCTTTTGAAGAAAAGTGTAAATTCTATTTTTTTTTTTGCAGTGGGATAAAATCTACATTATTTAAAATTGTCTATAAAATATTTTTACCCCCATCAACGAAAAACTTTCTCAAAGCAAAAAACTTCCAGTTTCTTTGAATGATCTTCTGCAATTAAAGTTTGGTTTTACTACTTTAAAAATCTGGCAAACTGCAATAGTTAAGCACTCAATTAGTAGCTATTAAAATTACTTTTATTAGAAGAGTCTTAGTTTATTCATTAGCATTATGAAATGACTGAGTAATGTGTTTTATCTCCTGCTTTTTCACACTAGTGGTGAAAATCTCGAAATTTTTCTGTGATAAAAAATTACGTAAATGCTACTTAAAAACCATTTACATTCGCATTTAATCTCCTTTACAGTAGTTTTATTATGAAGTGTCGCTTGTTGGAGATGAATTTATCAGTAGTTACAAATATGGAGGAATCGTTTTCTATCCAAATCATTGGCGTGTGAAATAATTGCATGGAATGAAAGTTTATACAGCTTTTGGGAGTAAGTGTTGAAACATATGTTGTGGTTAGAATGAGAGTAGTATAAGTCATTTTCATACAGTTTCTAGTATATAAGGTTTAGTAAAAATATCTGAAAAAATAAGTAAAGAAGTAAATTAAATTACAAATAAATAATAATTAAATAAATAAATACATAATATCAAGACTGGGATTTGTATTTAAACATAATTACTTTTTTTTTAATTATGAATAAAATTTTATCAAAGGAAGCAAATGAGGCACAATTGTCATAAAAATAAGTTTAAATTTTGTTGATCGATGTTTTGGTACGCAAAACACAACTTGACAATGAAGTGAAGTTTTATTGCTTTAATTTACGTTTGACCTAAAATGACTTAAGCTCTCCTTTCATGCATAAATGAGCATATTACAAATAATAAAAAGCCTTTCATGAAAAATTTGTATCAAATTCACTCACAACTGAATAAGTAATCTTGAATTCAATAATGAAATACTTAAATCATCTTACTTGAGAAATTATAATATGATGTAATGTGTTCAACAGCTTAAGCCAGTGGTGCCGAACAGTCTAACTCTTCTTCATGCGATGGCTGCATTTCAGATTCAAATGAACCTCCGGGGTCAGAACTATGAATTTTAAATCTTTTTACATTTTCTTTAAGACAACATGGGGAAATACAAAAAAGAGAAATAAATTACAAACCAAGAATTGTTGCTGTAAATGCTATATGCTCTTTGGTAAGGTTCACTGGTTGAATATAGTGGACTGTATTTTTAAAAAGGTAAATTGATAAACGTAGGTAGAACATTTTTTTTTAAGTAACTAAAACGTACTGTATAAACAAATCTCGGTGTACCTGCACCAAGTAACGACTGCCGAAGCAGAATGTGCGAGCCTTTTAACAACTGCGATGGCGCCACATGCGCATTACTTCTAGAGTTGAGATGTAACATGCCGCCCGCGTTGAAAGGTTCAACTTTCAAAAACCAATCATACATAACGTACATTTCAAAAACAATCAGAATCTATCACAGGATATGAACATAGTGACATAACAAGCTACTTCAAAATTATATATTATAGTGGTAAACATTTAAAGAAGTTTAAAAAAAACTGTAAATGGCAAGTTTTAATACCCAAAAATAACTTTTACTGAGTTGGTAAAATACAAATTTTAGAAATAGGTCGAGTGAAAATACCATTAGAAGTTCTAATTTTTACGACTCTTATTTTGTTATCTGAACCCTTTACGGTTTCCACAATACGACCAAGTGGGCACTGTAACGGGGGTACGTTGGGTTCCTTTAAAAGTACCATAGTACCAACTTCAACATTATCCTTAGCAAATTGCCACTTGTTACGCTGCTGTAAGTGATTCAAATAATCAGTCTGCCATCGTTTCCAAATTACTTGCACATAATTTGTTAATTTTTGCCACTTTGACAATTTACTTTCTGGAATGTCCTTTAAATTTGGCTCTGGAAATGCAAGTAGTGGGCGGCCAATTAAAAAATGACCAGGGGTCAAAACTTCATACTCGTTCACATCGGTTGATAAAGGAGTAAGTGGACGGGAATTCAGAATTGCTTCTATCTGAACCATTACAGTGGTAAATTCCTCGAAACTTAAATTATTATTACCTACTGTCCGTTTTAAATGATGCTTAAAGGATTTCACACCTGATTCCCATAGCCCTCCAAAGTGAGGAGAACGAGGGGGAATATTTTTCCAAATAATTTCTTCAGACAATAGTTATTTAACGTTGAGGTAGGCGTGTCTGCTTGTGCCAGTAACTTCTTAATTTCAGAATTCGCGCCTTTAAAATTGGTTGCGTTATCACTGATAATGCTAGAAATTTTTCCCCGCCTGGAGATAAACCTCTTCAGAGAAGCAATAAACGCCTCCGAGGTTAAATCGGAAACAATCTCCAAGTGAATGGCCTTTGTAGAAAGACATATAAAAAATTGAAACGTACACATTAACAATTTTTGCCTTTCGAAGGTTACTTACGCGAATTTGAAATGGTCCACAAAAATCGACACCACTATTGACAAAGGGGGCAACTGGGTTTACTCGTTCAGAAGGCAATTCTCCCATTAACTGCAATGGCGAACTTGGGTTAGTTTTGAAACAAACATTACAGTTATGCACAACCTTTCTTGCAATGCTTTTGCCATTAATAGGCCAAAATTGCAGCCTCACAAAATGAAGCAATCCCTGCGCACCAATATGAAAGTATCTTTTATGAAAACTTTCAAAAATTAAATAAGTTAATTTGCTATGTTGAGGAAGGATTAACTGATGCTTGGCATCAAACTCTATTTGAGCTTTAGTAAGGCGTCCTCCTACTCGTAAATTATCATTTGAATCCACAAAGGGATTTAGGGACGAAATTTTACTTGAGCCCGAAAGACCTTTTCCATTCTTTAAGGCCGCAAGTTCAGGCCCAAAATGCCTTGCTTGCACCTTATTAACAAGAATGGCCCTAGCTCTTTGCAAGTCATCCAAAGAGAGGGTGGATTGACTTCTTTCTTCCTTTCTACACTTCCGAGAAAATACGAGAATAAACCTTAAAATTCTTAATAATTTAAAATAATCATTAGTTACATTTAACAAATATTCAAAAAATTCATCATTTTCTGAAATAAGAAATGTATTAATGTTAAAGTTCTTAAGTTCTAGTTCATAAGCAGGATCACAAGAAAAATCTCAATTCTCAGTTGATGGCAGTTCACCTTGTAGAAACTTCGGACCATTCCACCAAAGTTCATTCGAAACGAGGTCCTTTACTGTGGTACCTCTCGAGATCAAATCAGCCGGGTTATTTTCCGAACTCACCCACCGCCAACTGCAATTACCGGTTAAGTTCACAATCTCCGCCACCCGATTGGCGACGTAAGTCTTGAGATTTGTCACGAGAGTGTTGATCCACCATAACACAATAGTAGAATCTGTCCAGCAAAAAGTTTTAGATACTGGCAACTCAAGAATAAGAGAAATCTTATTCACCAATCGCGCCAGCAGCAGAGCTCCACAAAGTTCAAGTCTGGGAATGGTTAACATCTTTAAAGGGCATATTCTAGATTTGCTGCACAAAAGTCTGGTTGTGAAATTTCCAGATGTATCAACACAACGCAAATAAATTACTGCTCCATATGCACGTTGCGATGCATCCGAAAATGCATGAATTTCAAACGCATCGGTGTTATCGGCAATCACTGGTCGTTTTACACTAATTTGATCAACTTGCCGGAGCTGAGCGAGAAACAAAATCCATTCTTGCATCACATCCTTCGGCAACGGCTCATCCCAGTTCAACTTCAGGGTCCATAGACTTTGCATTATAAGCTTCGCCTTGGTGAGAACTGGACCTACTAGCCCAAGGGGATCAAAGAGTTTAGAGATAGTGGATAAGACTTCTCGTTTGGTGAACATGTCCTTAATTTCATACGTGATGTCAAAAGTGAAGTTATCTGTATCACGTCTCCATAACATTCCCAAAGTTTTCACAGGTTGAGAAAAGTCAAACGATAATTTAGCATTTTCTTCATCAGCCATAAGTCTTGTGGAGTTTGATATAATTTTATGTAATTCGAATGCTCCTCTCTTTAAAAGATTACGCAATGATATTAATGACTGTTTTGCGGCATCTACAGACGCTGCACCTGTTAAAATGTCGTCAACATATGTGTTATTACGCAAAATATCTGAAGCGATAGGAAAATCCGATTTTTCATCATCCGCTAAAGCCTGCAACACACGAGTAGCGAGAAAAGGGGCCGAGCAAATACCGTAGGATACAGTAGTAAGCCTGTATATTTTTACAGGGGCCTGACAGCTATCTTTCCAGAGAATTCTTTGCAAATCTCTTTGCGACTCATGCACTAGTATCTGACGGTACATTTTACGAATATCCCCACAAAAGGCAATTTTATGCTTACGAAATCTTAGCACAATCGAAAACAAATCCTGCTGAATAGTCCTCCCGAATAGAAGAATGGAATTCAAAGAATATCCTGATGAGGTTTTTTCAGAAGCATTAAAGACCTACCCGCAGAGGTGTAGATTTATTTTCCGGTTTAAATATTGGGTGATGTGGGATATAATATACCCTACCCGGTTTTTCATCAGCTTCGACATCCTCCACTTCTTCCATATGACCCAACGATAAATATTCAGCCAAAAAATCACGGTACAAATTTTCCATAGTATTGTTTTTATTCAATTTGGCCCAAATACTATTCAATCGTTTTTCTGCAGTAAGTTTTGAAAAACCTAATAACGATTCCGCGTTCTCCCTCATTGGATATTTTACGATATATCTACCTGTGCTATCTCTAGAGTGAGTTCTAACAAAATGTTCCTCACAAAATTTTTCGTCTTCCGTTTTAGTCGGTTCAATATTATCTCCGGGAAAAGACTCGATTTTAAAGAAATTCTCCAAAGAAATATCTAACTTAGAATTTTGCGTGAGATAACAGTTAATTAAATCTGTTTCCTGTAATGTGCTGTTAGTACACAGGTACCCGAAAACACTGTCCTGAAATATTAATTTCTTATCCTCAGAATACAGTTTCGCCGGTCGCAAAATTTCAAAAAACAAGCTACTATTTAACAACAATTTTATGTCCGCACTCTTATAGAAATTTGGACAAGCCCAATGTGACTAGGAATTTGACATTCGTTTATAGTAAAAGACTTAGACGGAATTTTTGCCGCGATTTGCGGAACAAGAAAACATTCAATCTGTTTTTCAAAAGTTCTATCTGCATTGCTAATGCAGCAAGCGACCTTGTACTTTATTGGTACAGAATGGTCACCAATTCCACTTAAAGACAAATTCTTGACTAGCAATTTCTTAAGTCCTAAGAAATCTGCTAACTTTTCCGTCATGAGATTTATATCAGCGCATGAATCACTTAACGAAGTCACTTCCGCGCGATTGTTGCCCTTTCCCAAAACAAACACATTTAATTTTGTCATCAAATTACCTATTTGTTGTGTGCGAGATACTAAAGTCGCACTTGTTTTGCTGTCAAATTTACTTTGCTCACCTACAGAAACAGTAGAACTTCCTTGCGAGGAGTCCGAAAGGTTACGTAAATTGCGACCTTCTGAGTCAGAAACAATTGCGGTATGATAAACTTCACCTAAACAATCATGCAACAAGGTATTATGTTTGCCTTTGCAAACAGAGCACACATATTTTGATTTACAGATCCCCACATGAGCATTAAGGCAATTTTTGCAAAGTCCTTTTTGCTCCACAAATTTCAATTTTTTAGATGCACTCATGTCATGAAATCCAACGCACCAAAACAATGTGTGGTTGTTTTTACACAAAACACATACCTACGGTTTATTATTTTTATTTTGAACTATAAACGCTTTGCTTTTTTGCGACGAAGGGCCAAGGTTTTTAAGAGGTTGTTTAATTTGTGTATCTTTACTCACGGTTTCTAATATTGACACCCTAGTTTCAAAAAACTCTAGCAATTGATCGAAGCTTTCAACATCTTTACCTTTAAGAGACATTCGATACTGTTTTGAAGATTCTTTATCAATCTTTTGTAAAAATAAATGAGACAAAAGAATTTCTGATAGGTTATTTTGATCAAATTCTAGCACCTTTAAAGCGCGTAAATTTTTTTTGAAATTATCTATTAAATTTCGCAATTCTTTTGGAGATTCATTGTTTATTTTTTCTAGGTTGAATAAATTTTGAATATGGGCATTTACAACAAGTCTTTTATTTTCAAAACGGGCAGTTAAGGTATTCATTAAAGAATCGTAAGTGTCTTCCGAGGTTTGCAAAGATTGAGCTTGACCTTAACGCAGATTTAAGGTAAAATAGCTTTTGCGTATCATTTAATTGCTCGTTTTCATGGATTAAGGCTTTGAATTGCGTAGTAAAATTTTGAAATTCCTCATATTTGCCGGTAAAAATGGGTAAGGGAATTTCTGGCAGTTTATATTTAGTTTTAGTGATAGGTACATTCTGCGTAGCCGATACATTGGTACTAATCTGAGAATCAGCGTTTTTATGAATTTGAGAGAGGAGAGCTCGGAGTCTTACCTCTGCATTCTCAATCGAAATTTCAATTTCTTCAAATGTCTGAAGGTTTTCCGTTATGTCAACGCTATCCGGTAGCCCAAGTACCTCTGTTTGAAGGGTCTTCAAATCTCTTAGAATTTCTTTTAGGGCTTCTAATTTAACTGACAGTTGAACTTCAGTTTCTTCTTCCAACTCAACGGTATTTAGGAAATTTTCAATTCTTGTAACTCTTCCTCTGAGCATTCCGCTCTGACGGTTTACCACAGTTGGAACTTTTTCTATGACGGTTACTATATTTTCGGTATTTCTGTCCGGCTAGGCGGACCACTCTGGTAAGGTTCACTGGTTTGAATATACTGGACTGTATTTTTAAAAAGGTAAATTGATAAAACGTAGGTAGAACATTTTTTATTAAGTAACTAAAACATACTGTATAAACAAATCTCGGTGTACCTGCCCCAAGTAACGACTGCCGAAGCAGAATGTGCGAGCCTTTTAACAACTGCGATGGCGCCACATGCGCATTACTTCTAGAGTTGAGATGTAACACTCTTTTTATTAGTACGAATTTTCCATCTATTTTGATCATTTGGCTCCGAATTTGCAACAATCGTTCTTAATACCGAATAATGATGATCTGTACCTGAAGGTTCCAGATTAATAGTTCCCGATTCGTAACATCAAGCATAACAGGCCACATGGATCATCTTCGCCGGTGGCATATGTCCCGCGGGACGTAGGTTGGGCAATACTGGCTTAATCAACCATAGTATGCAGCACACGATTTAACCCCTTCCCGCTCGCTCCCGTGAAAATGCCGTGCTGGGGTGTGCAATATTAACGCGACGAAACTATTAAAACCAATTCATTTATTTTGCCCGAAATACATTTTATTTCTCTCTTTATACACTAGATGACAACACCAGTCCATTTTAAATGTAATTGTAGAGAGGAAGAAAGGAAATTTGGTACTAACTTACCAGATTGTGACGTTGGCCTCTGTATCTCAAGCTTTGAAATTTACCACACAAGAAAAATTTACTTATCTTTACTTATATTACACAAAATAATAATAAAATTCTTTTTTAATGTATAAAAGGACGTATTTCTTAAATTTTCGCTGCTTGCTTGAGCTTGCTTGTTGACTTTTCATTAAATTTTAAATTTTTTTAGAATTTCAATCTAAAAAATATAGAAAATGAAAAAATGAATGCACATGTTGTTCATACACTTATTTTTAAGTCATTTTCTTAAACAAAAAAAAAAAAAAAAAAAAAAAAAAAAAAAAATAGACACTTTTATGACCGTTTTCTTGAAAATTATCCGATTGTTAAGGGGTTAAATACATAAAATATACTCTATTATCCGAAGCTCGTTTATCCAAAACTTTCTGTCAACCAAATTTATTTTTCAAGCCCTAAATAAACTTTCCTGTTTTGTCCGAAAACTCTATGTAAACTGCAACTCTATTGTAAGCATATATTTAGCAACTAAGACTGATAGTGGTTCATCCTCCAGTGATAGAGTTGCAAAACAAAGACAACCGTAACTGTGCAAAACTAAACTTAATTCCAAACCTTTACGAAATTACTACTTGCATGTATAAGGCTTTTAAAAACAAAATTTAGCTGTTGTTGTTGTCGTCTGCCAGCCAAGCTGGCAATTTGGGGTGCGCTGCTTCACTTTTCCAACTATACCGTAATTTGGTGTGAAGTCCGACTTCTACAGTACACACATGCCATAAGGACCCGTTTATAGGGTAGGCAACCATTCACGTCATAACAACACATTCACACAAAAAAAGGACAAGGACAGGAGAGAGAAAGTACGTCCATGCACGAGCCGGGAAAAATTTAGTTATTTTATAGTATTAGTGAACTAAATTATTCTTGTACGTTTTATAAAGTATTTTTGATCATGAGTAATAAAAAATATACTATTTACTTGTGTGTAAATTCAAAATTGCAACATACTGATTGTCTGAAGTTTTCCAAAAGAGGTTGATCTCAATTACTTTGGATAACCAAGTGTCTACTGTAATTTGCGAAAAAAGAAAGATAAATAATTTACTTTCCTATTGCGGTCTGTTGATGAAGCGCAATTCTTCCCGTACAATTAGTGTTAGAGGAAATATCTTTAAATTCAGTATTGCTAATGGTCTCATTGTGGAATCTGTAGTCTGTAGACACTAGTTAAGCTATATCCCTTAATAGAGTAAATGACTCCTTAAATGCATGCGCACCGCGTTATACGAATCATTGTAAATCTATCAATAGAAGAAAACTTTAACTTTTGCTGCGTAATACGATCTTTGCTTTACAATCATAGCTTTTGATTTAACGAGTAGTTATAATTAAAGTTACAGCTGACTGGTTGGTGTAGTCGACAGGCGCTGGTCTTTTATGTTCATTTTCTTTGGTATAAATTCGGCCTCAGCTGGTTCAGCTTCAATATGCAGAGAATCGTCTGTGCTCATGTCATACAATGATGCAAAATGTTCAAGATCGCTTGAGTAAGTATTTGGCTTAGATACGATGGGCAAAATTCAATTCCTAGTTCAATTTGCCTCGTAAAAGACCAAGTGTTACATCTGGTGTTTAACTAGGTGTCGAAATTCTCAAGTACATTTCGCGTCCACGATAGTGGTACCACGTGAAAGAAAAGTAGTTGGTCGTCAATGGGGAATGCACAAGGTTTGAAGATGGCAGAGTCGATTTGCTGCCCCATTAAGGAAAAATAAACCAGATTTCCCACTAGAATTCGACGCGTATAAAGCTATATAGGTACATAATTTCACTTCACAAAACCGCAGAAATTAACGCAAATCCTACACTAAAAACGATTCAGAAACGTTCCTGGAAAATAATAGGCAGCTGATGTGTCCAATTTCTGCCAGTAACATACCTTGCAAAGACCAGGAACGTTTTCCGCTAATATTTAGTAACCTTCCTTAAATAATCCCGGAAGCCTCCTGAAAAATTATAAAATCTTCCCGTATGAAGCCAATCGTGTCTCTGGAACTTTAGAGTAAACTTAGGTAAGTATAATATAACCGCTTAGCACCTTCCTAATTAATTAAGAAAGTCTTATAAGCAGTATCGCAAACATGGCCAAAGCTAAGCCAGAATTGCAGGTAAGTATCAAGCATCTTACTCGCCTGCAGTTCTTGCAAACTAGTTCAGACTTATTTGCTCCCTTTGGGAGCTTAGATAGCATGGACAGCCGTAATCAAACTGAACCGATGGACTTTATAAATACGCTCAGTGAATCTTCAAACTGGGAGCTAAATATATTTGTCCCAACAGTGAGAAGTTCGCATTCGTGCAACTTGTGGAAGTTCAGGAAACTTTTTGACAATGATACTTGATTTTTCCAGGAAGTGGATAAAAACCATTGAAATCCCGAAACGTTACATGGAAATAATCAGAAACGTTTCGGATTTTTTTTACAGTGTATCATAGAAAAGCAATACTCTAGTTCCATCCACATTTCTTTCAAGCGTGCACAGCCCGGTGAAATCACAGCGTCACGTTAAATTGTTGTGGAATAGATTGAATGATATCTCATTCTTCTTTCCTTCAAGCGGCTGCTATAGCCACCGGGTTTAAGGGATTGATCGGAGTTTGGCCCATTCCACATATCTATTCCATTCGACTCAATTGCGCAGGGAAATACTATAGGAGACATTATTCTTCATTTCTTATTAATGCAATGCCTTAGCTAATTGAAAATTAGTGTTGAAAGAAGAAAAGCTTTCTAATATTGTACTTAAGCTTATCGTACACTAATGCAAAGTCAATATTTCTGCAAAGATAAAATTAATGCAAAAAAAAAAAAAAAAAAAAAAATCTGAAGAAGCCGAAATAAAGTAGACATTAACTACTTTTTAATATGAGAAATAAAGTAAAAGCATTATATTTTACTAGATTAAGAACATTTAAGAAAACGCAAGGAAGATTAATTGAATACAAAACACTACTAACAATATTACATAAACTACTAATATATTTCCACAGCATAGTAATCTATGTTCAATGACGATAAATGCATTGCAAATCATGATAAATATTATAATATATATATATATATATATATATATATATACACTCACTGCTAAAAGTTAAGCACGGAGAGGTGAAATGCGAAAAGATGAATAAGTACTGCTTTGATTGAAATGAAATAAGGCAGGAAAGTAGCAAATATGTTTATGCAATGAACAAAACAAAGAATTACATACAGAGATGAAAACAATAGCATATTTTCAGAAATTATAAGATGACGTCATATCGTAATCATTTACAAAATATTGTTTAATTTAAAAGAAACAACAAAAACTGACATTAATAGGTTATGTGAGCATCCTTCATCTGCATACAAAATTTACAGATTACGATAAAAATAAAGTAAAATTATCTTAAAATATAGATTAATTTTTTCAAAAATATTTTTAGAGTTTCCTATACGGAAAAAAGTATAAAATAAGATAAGTCGTGTTTTGGAATACAAAAACGAAACTTAATGACTTCTTTTTTTTCCTTGCAGGCAATTCAAAGAAAAGTTTTATGGTCCTCTTTCAAAACTTTTGTCAAAGAAATAATTTTAATGAAACGTAACTGACTTTCCAGCACTGAAGTATCTTTTGTCACTTTTGTCTGCTCATTTTATTTATTGATTTGCAGAGTTTACTTTAAGTTCGTGCTAGAAAAAAATCACGTTTGTTTAAAAAATTGTTTTTTCTCTTAAAAGAAGTATTGTGAGGAAATGGGGGGCAAAGTGAAATAGTTAACCTACTTTTTCAAAACGAGCAAATTGGAAATATGTTTTGAAATTTTCACAAAATAGAATCGAGGTCAGTATTTCCTGTTTAGAGTACCAAACGACAAAACAAATCCTGAAATTTCTTTGAAATACCAATCTGGCTTTAACACATTTTCAGGCACTCTCAATGGCTGGCTGGTTGGATAGGGTTAGGGTGGAACTCACAGTGCAGCCACCTGCCTGTTGTAAGTTATGAGTCATCTATTAATTCATTGGGTGGGCAAAGAGCCTTACGAATTTGAAATCTCTTATATAATGTTATACGTATATCTTGTAGAAAAATCTGACTTGTCATTCAAGAAAGTGTTTTAAGCCAAACTACGTAGCTTTATCTGGTTCCGTTTCATACAGTGAATACTCATTCCATATGGAAACAGTTTTCTATCTAATTGGTTGGGTTTTGAGGTTTTCAAAAGGGCAAGAGAGCATTGATCTGAAAATCACATTAAAGAAAAGTTAAATTCTCAACTGATTGTCGGAAGTAAGAGAAATAGTGCGACGATTCAATGTTACATAATTTTCTTAGATTGTACAATTACCTAACCTTTCAGCACCCAGCTATTTCGGTTCGCTACTTTTCAACGATAATAAGCTAAAGGTCACTTT
Source organism: Uloborus diversus (assembly GCF_026930045.1). Taxonomy (NCBI): domain Eukaryota; kingdom Metazoa; phylum Arthropoda; class Arachnida; order Araneae; family Uloboridae; genus Uloborus; species Uloborus diversus. Next base: position 14,579,284 of record NC_072740.1, read on the forward strand.
TATTCCAAAGCCTTGAATTTTCAACCTGCCATCGGAAACAAAAGATACAATCTGATCGAAAATTTTAGGTTTTTCGTTGGCCCGTTGGATCAACTTACTCCGCGCGAAATAAACCGACTATCCCCTCGTCGCATATTTTCTTCGGATCAGTGTAAGAAATTATTTTCAAAGCATTGCAATAATAACTTGTAACAGTTGTTTTATTTAATTATTTTCCAAAATGGAAATTGCAATTTTTTTAATAAATAATAATAATAATTATAATTAAATTATTATTTGTTAGAGATGAAATTTAGTCATTTTTACAAAAAGTCGAAAATTCTAGCAGGTATTTTGAGGGGCTATGCTTTTTTAATGATATTTCTGTGAGAGGAGGGAGGTGGAAAGGCCTCCTTGGCTGTATGGACAGCAGTATTAAATGGATTGTCAAAAACGTTTGTGACTGGGGAGCACGCCACTATGGACATCTTTCCCTGGTTTACCCCATGTGTCAGTCGAAGAAACAAGTTGCATCATGAAATTGAGAGAGGCAGAATAGGCAAGTTGAAAAATTGCTTGATATTAGGGTTGAAACAATACCGCCTTTACGCAATTTGGCTCCCTGGGGTGAAAGCACGGTGCTTCAGGGTGCAATGGAGGCTAGGAAATGTGATCAAGGTGAATGACGCTAATAAATGAGAAGACAGAGCTCCTAAAAACAAGGGTGAAACGTTGGCGCATGCGTTCTAACATCGTTCAACCTCAATCAATGGCGGACGTAGGAAGTAACTACGCAGATTCACTTTCCCATTGAATAAAGTACGAAATTGGATTAAAACTCAAAAGTTTCTGCGATTTACTCTTCAAAATTTCACTTAAGTACAAGCATTTGATCATTGTGTAGCTTTTAAGGCTTTCGAACATGATTAAAAGTGTTTCAAAGGTACGTTGATCGTTCAGTTAGCCGTTATGTACATTTGCTAGTTCTGTCATGCATAAATTTTACCTAAAAATAGCTATCAGCACTGGATAAGTAACATTTATTAATCAAAACGCTTAAATTAGATGATATTGCAAAAGTTAATTCAACCATTAATTTTGAATATGTGGTTTTACTTGCTTGTGGATATTTAACTAGGATATTTATTGTTTGCAATGTAATGCAACCAGCAAGTGAACGAAAATTCTAACGGTGATGCTTATAAACAAAACAGAAAGCACGAAAAAAAAAAGAAAAAAAGGAGAGCGGGTTGAAAAAGAAATTCCTTCTCCGTCTAGATTTTTTTAATTTATTATCTCGAGTCACAGTTATCTATCTTCCGTTGGCGTTATTGCATGAAGCGAATGAGTGAGCTTTTTTCGTCACTCTAGTAAGGATGAATAGATCGTTAGAATTTGTTTCGGCATTTAATCTGTCGAAAAAAATTCACATTGAAAAAAAGTGATTATTTATCATCTATACGGATATTCAAATGTAGAATCAGATATACGTACGACTCTTGATAAAAATTTGGAACGTTTATGAAACGATTTTATTTTTCTATGATTGCAATACAATTGAATATTTATGGTTGTTCCTGTAAATGATTTACAAATACCTACGCACTCCATTTCGTGCTGCAGTAAATTTCAATAACATATTTAAATTACTGAGCAATTCAAGTGGATATACGAAAATTAGTGCACGAAAAGACAAATTAAAGTGATGAACACTTCTAAACTATGTTGGAAAGTTAAAATGTGATCAAATGCATTAAATTACAAGTTTTAATCATTTTCAGAGCTATTCAATGTGGGAAATGTACAAAGACTGTTTTTTATAACTCAAAACATTTAGTAATAATTTACACAATTGTATCCAAAAATGCACACAACACGACAGGGGGGGGGGTCAGTAACAGGAAACAGAAAGGGTGCCAAAGTTCTGCCATACGATTTCATTTTTCACCGCGGTGCACGCTGGGTGAAGGGTGCCAGTTTTTCACCCGTGTTAAGGGTGCAATTTCGGCACCGTATAAGGTGCCACTGGTGAGCAAACTTTTCACCCTTGGAAGGTGCCAAATGCAATCTGTAGTTTTAACAGTGTATTCTAGTAGAGAGCATAAATCAATTTTGGAATCCCGAGAAAAACTCCAGCTGGACCTTCATTTTCTTCTTTGTCACGTGGCAGTCTTCGCAATTATCTTGTGTTGATAATTCACTGGCTTACATTGGTTATTATTGGCTTAGTTACGTTAATCCCAGCTATGCATAGAATTTCTCGCTAAAAACGATAAAAAAAAAAAAAAACAACCCTCGTTAAATCATTTGCACAAAAAGTGTTTTTTTTTTTTTAACTTTAACCGTTTTCCTGTTATGAATTTTTAAAAATCGTCAATGAATTGAAGGTCACCCTGTAGATTCAGTACTTACGAAATCGCATTCGAATTCAGAATGAATGAAATGGGACATTGGAAAAAAATAAAAATAAAAGGCATTATACAAAATTTTTTGTCGAGTTTTCCTCAGTGTGTCACAATACTAAAATAAATGGGTTTCCTCTAAGACTTCCCAACAGAGAATATCATTTTCAAAGTGTGTTGACACCTGTCAAAAACACTTTCGACTTTCATTGATAAATATCGTCTGCATTGTCGTGTATAGCAACCACATTTAAACCTTTAAATATTCCGAGGAGTAACCGCTTCAGTTAGATTGATTAAAATAGCGTTTTGAAGGCTTGGATGTGAGGAACTAGTGTCATTTTCCATCGTTTTTTTCCGATAATAATTTTTATGTATCCAGTACTGCTGTGGTTTTTCTCACCAAACTAACGGATACATTTTTTAGTATACAGTAAAACCCCTCCTAACGGACACCCCTCAAGTGTGGACACCCCTCTTATGCGGACAATTTTCAATTCCCCTATTCCAATGCAAATAACATTATTAAACCCCTTACCTGCGGACACCCCTCTATTGTGGACAAACAATTTTGTCCCGTTAGTGTCCGCATTAGAGGGATTTTACTGTATTTTCTTTCTTCGGGAGCGATTTTAAAATTTCCTTTGCAATAGTGAAGCCTCGGATAGCTCATTTTTTGATTCATTGAAAGTGAGACTGAATTTCAATTGCCACTCGTACTCATTTGAAAATTGTTTGTTGACAAATCAAAACTTTTATTTACAGGTTTGTGAAGTTCTAAGTAACTTTTCTGCTCAATTATGAGGAATAAGTTTTTCACTCTAGCAACCGCCTTCCCATATATACTATATACTACTGACCAAAAGTATTTGCAAGTTTAACAAATCTAACAATTTATGAAAAATAAGAACAAGAATATTATTAGTATTTATTCAATTCAACCAATGTTGTTTAATGTAGGTTGTTAAATAAGTTTCATACCTTATGAAAAAATAGTCACAGGCAAAAATTTGAACAATGCAAGTTTAAAGCAAACATCTAGCAACTCAATGAATGATATACATAAAGAGAAAAATGTTGGACTCAGGGAAAGGACATTTTTTTTAAATTTTTATTTTGTTATTCCTAATCAACAGTATGGCCGAAAAAGATCTTTACAATTCGAAATATAATTAACAAATATGCTAACAGGTGAAATGAAATGTAGTTTGCTGCACTAGAATGTAGAGCGGTATGAGTTTTCACATACAGTAATTTCAGTGTAGCTTTAAGTGACACCCTTTAGTAGTATGAAGAATCTCGGGCTGCACGGTCACTTGGGGTAAAGGAAAACAGAATTATAATGTTTCGACTTCAGACCTTTTTTTTTTTTTTGAATAATTGAGACATAAAACTTTGTGCATTTTGTCGAAGACTTCACTTCCTGAGAGTTACCGGGTGCGAAAATTTTGATTTTATGACTGTTTGTTTTTAAAGGTTTGTTTTTATGACTGTTTGTTTCCTTCAATCCCGGAGACTTGAGTATAATGGAAATACCTCATTTATTTCTTCCTTTGAGCAGGAATTAAAATCGAGGGAGCAAGTCAATCATTGGCTCAGCAAAAGCTGACCCAAAGACCCCAAGTCGCGTGACTCAACAACAACGAATGATTGGATTGTCTTGCATGAAACAAGCGGAAGAAACCTGATTTCCTTCAATCCTTTGCTTTAAAATCTTTCACGTGACTTGAGGTCTTGTTTTCATGAATGAATGTCTTCACTCCCTCCCCATTTTATCTCTTCTCAATGATTTCTTCATGAGGTTGCTGTTGGTAGAAAATCACATTATATACAATCTGTTTAAAAGCTTCAGAAGTTCGACACCAACAATGCTCATTCTGTGACCCGTAAGTTGTAAGCGACCCACAGAAATCTCCAAATGTTATTTGAAATCATTCAAAAGGAAAAATCAGGCAAATATATTAATTATGATCTAAATCTAGTATGCAAAATACTCACAAAACTATAATTTAAATCAAACTTTAATCTTCCAAAAATAGGAAGAATCAAAAACCCTTTTGTTTTTATTTACTTCAGAGCATAGTATTCAAGGAATTAACGGAAACATCATAATTGCACCTCAAAAATAGCTGGGAAAATAAAATTCATAAATGTTTTTAGCAACCTCCCAACGAATGCAATTAGTTGCAATTACTTAATTATATTCTACAAAAATGCTTAATATAGTTTTGAAAAAAATTTACATTATGGAAAAAAAGAAAAAAAAAGGAAAAAAAAAAAATCCGTTCAAAAAAAAAAAAAAATCATGTTTTACCTAATTCTTTAGCACATACGAAGTACTGCTATCTGTTAACTTTTAATTTTTATGAATATTTTATGCGAGATTTTCGAGAGAGGAATTATTCTACTAGAAAAAATGAAATACTGTGATTGAAGAAAAAATGCTAAGAATTTATCAAGTATTATAGGAATACAATTATACACTTATTTTTGTCTATATATTGTTTTTGAGTTCAGTTGTATTTAATTCCTTTTACCTTAAAAAGAATAAATGTTTAGTAAAATTAGTATTTTACTAATATCTGCCTTATAAGTTTAGATTAAGTGATTTCAGAAGAATGTCGTATGTTAAGCCTAACCTATTATTTTACCCCATCTTGCTCAAGTTATTCTAAAATATTACGCAAAATGAATCCTGCTTAGCTGTTGATGGGAAGTATTTCTGAGGCATGTGAGACGCTTTCTTTAGTGCTAATCTGATGAAATTTATAACAAGAAAAAGTTCACTAAGAAGTTTGAATTGGTGCTCAGATTATTAAATGTTTCACAAGGAGACAAAATTTCTTTTTCATAAAATTAATGACTCCCAGTGGAAAACGTTGAATAAGAAACTTAATTTTCAATTGTTAAAATCAAAAGCAGAAGTTTTACCCTCAGTTCTGTATATATTTCAAAGATATAGCTTTTTATTTGAAGTTTGACCACATTTCCCCCACGTGACTCTGTCTTTTTCTTTAAAACTTTGGTCAACAGGTGTTTGATTAACCATGGCCTTAATACAGTCGAGCCCGCTTAATGGAATAGGCAATTTGCCAGGAAAAATTATTCTAATAAGCGGGATATTCCATTATCCGGGATAAAAACAATACACATCAACGGTGTAGTACATTGGAATTTTATTACATTAAGCGGGATATTCTATTATCCGATATTCCATTAAGCGGGCTCGACTGTATTATCTTACAAGAAGAAATCTAGTGGAGTGACGTCGAGTGATAGTGGAGGACAAGGTATGGTCCTCCCCGACCAATTCGTTCGGGAAACATTCTCATCCATTTCTGTTTCCCTCATGCAATTAATACCAGAAAAACTATTTGATTTCTTTATTCTTTTGCAGAAAAATGAATTTATGGCACCTGAGAGTATTTTTGGCTGTTAATATTTTGAATGGTTAAGATCTAAAGTACACGATGCATATATAACTTTTAAAGGGGAGATCGAGTTGAGTTGAGGTTGTTGTTAAAAATATCAGTTAGTAATTGCAGCAACTTTTATTTAATTTGTATTGATTCTGCCGGATTATAGTCATCAATTTACCTTTTATGGTAATAGAACAATAAAATACTCCATTTTGAGTTCAATAAGCAAATGCTTTTCGTTATCTGTAATTCATTAATTTTTGCTTAGCCCAAAACCACTATTCCCAATACTTTTCCACACTTTCCTCTCCTTAGAAGTTAACTTATTGTTTCGAGATCTTTTAAATTGTCATCAACAAATGCTTATACAAAGTCCCTTTAAAAATGTTATTATTCTGAGATTTTAAATAATGGTGCTTGATTTTGGCACGCATTTACTTTCCCTGGCTTTAGTCCAAGTAATTTCGTAACCGAAACTTTACATTGTGTACAGTTTATGTCTTCTTTAAAAATTTTGTTTTCTGTCTTTAACTTTGATTTAGATTAAGTAGTGCTCCATTTTAAGCCAAAAAAAGAAAAAAAATATCTTTAGAGTTCACTTGAAAGCAAAATATTGAGTAGTGAAAAATTGAGCTTGACATACTACTGATGGCAAAATATTTTATATTTTTGATAAGAATTTGTAGTGATGATGTTATGTTTTTTTTTACATTGCAGAAAGTCATAATAAATTTCTTTCCGATATTGACTGAAGTTCTCACACAAACTTTTTTTTTTTGGATGACGTTTTGAGTTATTCAGCGATAGTGATATTATACTAAAATGTTTTTTTTTTTAAATCTATTTGTCTTTTTTTTTAGTTGAAATACTATTCCGCTCCTATTGTTTCCCATAGCTAGAAAAAAGTATTCTACAGAATTTCCTAAAAGAGCTGGAATTCATGCCGTGAATAATAATAAATAATAATGAATGATTGTAAATAATAAAAAATATAATAAATAATTGTATTATATTCGTTTAATAATTGTATTCTATTTTTCAATCTGCATATAAGTTACTCTTCTTCAAAATTCTATCCAAGACAATATTGCATGAATATTTATCACCAGGCAAAACTCTTTCCACAAAATTTACTGGAAGATAACAGTTACCCAGTCAAATTTCAATTCAAGAGTTTCGGGAGGTCGTATGGCGCAAAACATCATCTACTACATTTTCTAAAAGGTCAACATTTCTAATTATGAAGTCTTAGTAATCTGCCTTTTTTTTTTGCTTTATCATGTAGTGATTTGCCTACCGTCTTCTAAATCGCATCTAAGAAAATGTTTTCGAATGTTTTAGATTACATATAGTTTCTACTACCAAGTTTCTTCAAATATATTAGAATTCCTTAATTATTTTCTAATTATAATTACGAAATACAATTCTTATACTTTCCACGCTGTAAACAGTCTTTTATATTTGATAAAAATTAATTTTGTATGAATGTTTTAAGTCATATAAAATTTATACAACTAAATTTCTTAAAAGATAACATAGTTTCTAATTTAAATATTGAATCAAGAATCTTGGGAGGAAACATACTTATGCAAAGTACGTGTCTTTCTGTCTCGCTCTATATATACAGGGTGGTTAAAAAATACTTTCAGGTGTTCAGAGTCCTCTAGCGAGTGAAGCATTGGACGAAACATTGCCAAATTTCATAGTCGTGCATTGTAGACTATGGGATTTCTATTTCTGGAAAAAAAAAAAAAAAACATACACGCACACAATACATGTATCTCCACCAGGGGAAATTTTGGCGTTGAAAAAGATGTACCTATCACTGTGAATATTGAAAGATTAAAAGCTAACTGACAAATATGAATCAATTTTATTCACAACAGATGATTTTTACTTACAAATGAGGTTCAAAATATAACCTCCATTGAGATGTTTCCAGAACTGCATACAATGCACAACATTTTCTACACCTACAAATAATTTCTTCTACGTGTAACATTATTCGAGTTTTCAAAGTTGAGATTTCGAGAACACGTCCTAGACCTTTGGTATTGTCCTTCTCTTGCTAGAAATTGAAATTCAATGTTGGTTTTATTGAACTTGATTTGCAAGCAACAAACATTTTTTGGAAAATATTTGATGCGTGCAGTGTATTTTTTGGCTCTTAATTCTTCAGTATTCAAAAGTACTGAAACTTTTACGACGCCAAAATTTACCCTGGTGTTGACTTTTGGTTTTATTTTTTATTGTACAAATTGAAATCCCATGATTTGCTATGTATGCCTATGAAATTTCGCAATGCTTGGTCCAATACTTCCCCCCCCCCCAGAAAGTTCTGAACACCTCAAGTTATTTTATAACCACCCTGTATATACAGTGCCGGCCAAATTATTAGACTAAAGATTTTTTTTTTGTTTTTTGTACACTATTTGTACTAAAGTACTATTTATTTTACTGTTAAAGTACAGTACACTGATTCTTACGTTATTTTAGCATAATTTAATGTTTTCAGGTGGCAGCACTGTCTGCTTTGTTAATGTTCTTTGCTTATCTACCTACCAGGAACATAACCTCAATCAGCTTAAAAAGTTCACTAATTCTTTTTATTAGTGTGTTGTGCTATATTTAAAGTTAGTTTTAGGTAATTAGTGAGTATGTGTATGTGAGTATATATAATAGTGAGTATAAACAATTTTTTACCTCCTTTTTTAAAAAGTTAACAAATGGTGTAAACCTTGTGAAAAGTATGCCAAAAAGACTTAAAATGCTCATCAAGAACAAGGGAATGCATACTAAATATTAGATAATTATTTCACTGTTCGTTAATGTGTCTATAGTTATGTAATCAATAAAAAATTTGCTTTTAAAACAGTCTTAGTCTAATAATTTGGCCAGCACTGTATATACATATATACGCACGCATATTATATACGCTTACTAATATTTGAGAAATTTCAGATCACTAACATAAATGAACTTAGGAAAAAATTAAAAAAAGTGATATGTGCGTGATCTTTTGCAAACCGTTCCAGTACTTTCGCAGTTTTCTTAATTACTATACTTGACACATTGCTTTAAAACAAACTTACATACTGATAACGATTAATTTCGAAAAATAAAACCATACTTAGAAACTTTTATTCCTAGGGTAAAAAAAGACCATGAAATATCTTGAGTTGTAATATTTCATAAAGCTTATTGAACTAACTGGAAGACCCCAGAAAACGAGTGATAAATGATCTTGGCTTAAAGTTTGCTTTTTTTGAATCTAGTGCAGTTATCATATTTTTATATCTTGCCTTCATTATAGAAATTGCTTTCGGATTTAGTTTTAATTACTTCGTTAATGAAAAGCATCCAGATACAAATTTCATGTTTTGAACTTTATATTTAGTTTAGAAGTAACATTTAACTGCTTCATTTCTTGGCGAGAAATTGTTTAGTGGCTTGCACAAGGTTAAATAATTTTAAATGCATGCCAATATTATTATTATCATTAGGAGTAAGTACTAGGATTTTTAATAAATGAAAATATTTTTGAAGCCAATTAGTGCAAAACGGAAAACAATGGTTTAGTTGCTGATTTTTAAATAGAATAATTTTCCAGAACCTCGTTTATTATTTCTTCGCCAATTCCCTGGAAAGAAAGAAAAAAAAAAAAAAAAAAAAAAAAAACTAGTAGTCACAAATTATACCAGCTTGAAGGTATCTTAGCTAATTCCCGCTAAATTATCACCAGCTTGGCAATACACGTGAAACTTACCACCAGTTGTCAGCTTAGCAATATCTTGTCAATTTCTCAACAACTCACTAAAAATTATGTCAGTTTGGCGATTTCACGCCAAATTTCCCATCAAGCCTATAACAATCCCAGATTTAAAAAAAAGTGCAACTTTAGAATGTCACTATAAAACGATAAATAGTGCAAATTATTAATTAACTACTTAATAAGATGCATTAGTTACGTTACTTCTGATCTAGCATTTCATTAAAATCAATAAACTCGATGTGAACTATCATTAATTTTATTTTTTCACATTAAAATAGCGATTGATATTATAACTCTCTCTCTCTATCATGATTTTGAACATTTATTTTCAATTAAAAACTGTTTTAAAGAGGGGAGCTTAAAAAATTGTTTGCGAATGATAAGTTTTTCAAAACTAAATTGCAAACAATTTAACTTTCTCCATTGACTTTTGATTTCTAAAATTTTTTAGTTCAAAGCGAATTTTGAAATGTGGAGTATGAAACATTTATGATACAACCCATCGAAACTCTTGCAAAGTTAATTCTAAGAATCCATCATTAAAAGGGTGTTAAGAAAGTCTTGCATTGATAAATAAAAATATATACTTCAGATTTAAACTTGCATAATTCTTTTTTCATTTCGATCCTTATCTGAAACCATTTTTTTTCGCAATGTTAGTGCACTCCTACGTGTGCATCTTTCGCAGTCCTGAGAAGATTTAGACGGTTTTCAACTTTTCGCGCCGGGGACTATTGGAGGAAGAATTTACCTTTTGGAGATGAGGTTTAGTATTAATAGTTCTCATAGGGATTAGATACTGTCATATTAGAATTATCAGTATCAGTTAAAATCAAAGGTTCGGGAGGATTTACCCTCAAAACCTCCCTTGCGGTGCCCCTAGGAGTTTTTTCTCTCATAGACGCCATTTTCAGTTTTTGATGCTAGTGCTATGAAAGTACTTTATGAGATAACGATCAAAGTAGAAAATAATTATATATAAATCTCAATTAAAAATTTTTTTTTATCTTTAAATCAGCGAAAGAGTATAATAATCCTGTACTTCTATAATTTTTAATACTGTCAATTAGTTTCTGGCGATCAAATCGGGGATTGTAAATAATTATGTTACGACACCTGTACAACTTTTCAAAGTGTAGAGCGTCGATTTCATTGAATCGACAAATAACAATCAACCACAATCTTTAAAGAATTCAATAAACAAGAGTAATTTGATTGGTGGAGACAAGTGGTGAACTGAATCTTTAACGGAATTGTTCGTTGACGGTTTACGGTTGTCATTTGACGGATGAATATGAGCTACGCATTAGTTTGATTTTATATTTTCCCCTTTTATTTAAAAATAAAATGGTCTTACATGATATAGGATTTGGAAAAGGCTCTTTTGTTTCCCAATTGTTGTGTTTCTAACTTCTATATCGTTAATAATGGGAATGAATTTTTCTCTGTTGTGTCTGTCGAAGAATTGGAAAAGTGTCAAATAATCTAAAACTGCGTCGCATTAATGTATGATTCCAGGGCTCCAGTAACTTCTAAATCACTTGTCAGAAAAACATTAATTCAATAAAAACTAACAGAATTTCGCTACTGTGTCATATTTTTGTTGGTCAGCAGAAACCGTGTACTACGGACTATATCTGAAGTTATGAGTAATTTATGCGTAAGAGTTGGTTGCACACATAAAAAAACAAGGAGATGATAGTGAAATAGCAAAAATTCAGGAAGTCGTTGGTTTACTGTGTCACTTGTTTCAAATCGCAAGCCTCATCGAATGCTTTATTTACCATCTTCATAGTAGCCAGTACATCTCATCGTATAGGACATTTTTAAAATTGACACACCAAAATGTAGCTTTGCGACTAAACCGAACATTTTAGGAGCAGTTTGCGATTTGAAAATGAATCTAAATGGCACTACAGACCATTTGTACTTCACTACTTTTGAGCTGTTTATCTAGTAATAAGCTGTATGTAAACCAAGGCTAAGGAAGAATTTCAAGCATATACTGACACCCTGGTTATGATACCAAGAGACTGCAGTTTCGTATTTCTACAGCTTATCTACGCTTTTAACTTCAATGTACGATTTGAACTGCACCTTGCTTGAGGACCCACGCTGGTGTGCTTAATTAACTTTTGCTACCAGTATGAAGGTAATCTCAGCTTCAATGAGAAGGCATCTACCTCCGGGTCAGTTATCGCTATTTCAGACTGATAAGTCAAAACAAGGACGAGACTACAGTCTCTTAATGTTTTAACTGGGCATCAGAATTTGGTTATTGTTAATATAATAAATTTATTTCCGATGGAGAAAATCAAGCAAACGAAAAGAAAAACCAACTAAATATTTTCGAAGCGCTTAATGTATGCTTCCAGAAGTTCCTCAACATCCGCACAAGTGTGCCAGATTCCTGATTTTGTCAAGAATCCTTGTCAACCTTAAAGGGTCATTCATTAATTACGTAAGGATGATTTTGGCAATTTTTGACCCCCCTACCCCCATGTAAGGGAACGTAAGATTTTTCGAACCCCTCCCCCTTATTCCTTTGTACGATTTCATTTCTTTTTTCAAAAAAAAAAAAAAAAAAAAAGATAAAAGAATCAGTTACACTAAAACTCCCAGTTTGACGTAAATTAATGATTTTTTTTTGAACAGATACGTTACATTATTTTATTGCTATTAACTGCATATTACCATTATAACATTATTTTAAAAAACCTTCTTGTGTAAAGAAATATTTACTAAAAAGTTGGAATCGAGACGGAAAGTTTTTTTTGGCATGATTATCGAAATCTCTTCATTATGGTTACCTGTCTCGCGGAGGAGCAGTGGAAAATGTGCGTGTGTTGGCGTTTTTGGTATGTTTTGTTTTACTGCGGGGGAGGCGAATTGGCGAGGAACTTGCCTGGGTTCCGGGGGAAAGTTTTGAATAGAGAAGAGGAACGGAGAGGAGAGAGATTGGGTGTTGATAAAAACAGTTCAGATGCGGCCCCTACGCCTCGTGAGAAAAAGGAGGTAAAGCCTTCTTGATCAGTTGTATTTGTATTGAAAAATGTGCCTTTCATTATTATTTGAATACCAAAATACCTTTTAGTGGGTTGAGTACCATTTGAATTAATATATCTGGATATAATGCCTGAAAATAAAAGCTTAATAATAGTAGTAATGTCCTCGTTTCCATTCTACTGAATCTAGTACGATCACGATGAACAGTCATGGATCATATGATTTACCAAAACTCACCAAATTAAAACACCATCACAGTTACCTCAGGACAACACTATAACATCTAATCCCAGAAATAACACTAAGATATCGTACTGTTGATCTGAGTCTTGTAATGCAGTCGAAGTTCGATGTACCGAAGTAATGGGACCAGACCTTCATCGGTAAATCGAAAATCCTGGTTAAAAGAGGGTACTTAAAAATAATTCACGAGAGATCACGAAACCTTTAACTGTAAACGCATCTCTTGCACACATTTACAAAATGTGTGGAAAATGTGATATTTTTGACTATTATATTAAGCAAATTTTGCATCACACAAGTTAGAAAACGCAAAGTAAATTTCATAAGACATGATATTGTGGACTTCAATATTTCTTGTGTTATTGACAATGCCGACAACTGCAGTTTTGTTTTTGAAAAAGAAACTTTAAAAGTAAATGCAAGTTAATAAAACAATAGTTTATTCTGAAGGATAAAAAAGAAACAAGTGAAATAAATGCACAGAAAAATCAGTGCCTGCTGTACGAAAGGCTGCCGTAATTATGATCTTAAATCGATTTAGTGAAAAAAAAAAGGGTATGAGAACCAATGTCGGTTTAACGAGGTTCCGGATAATTGAGTTTCTACTGCACGATTTAATTCATAGATAAGAATCTATAACTTCATAGGTAAGAATCTATGAGTTAAATCGTGCAGTAGAAACTCTATTTTCCGAAACCTCGCTAAACCGATATTGGTTTTCATATTATAAGAAATATATAAATACAAGCCCAAAAAATAAATAGGAATTAACAACATTAATCTTAGCTTATTTTAAGTGAAATACAAAAAATGCATCTTAATAATAATGAACATTGCTATACTGCCGTGGGCAGGTAAACAGTAGTATCTGCACAAATGAGTTTTCGAAATAATTAAAGAAACGCGTTTAGGATTCAATACCAACAATAAGGAAAATGTTGGAAAGACGTTTTTTCGCGTTTTTTTTCAGCGGAAACCGAATAAGCAAGCTTGTACAATAAAGCTAACGTACAATTGATGACAAAAATGCAGAAAAAAAATAAATAAAAATGAAAAATTTTCAGTAACTACTAACCACAGTATAGTACATATAAGAACAGGCACGAAAGAAGTGGTTTGGGTGCAATAGAGTCAATGTACGAAGTTAAAATAATGTGCAAATAAATAAATGATGAAATTATATTCAACAAAATTAATTTTTAGAAAGATTTTTCAGCATATCCAGCTAATGAGCAACATTAATAGTTTGCATATAATTAGAATTTAGTACTTGTGTTTCGACTGAAAAGTATAAGTCAAGAGTCTTAAAGTTGTGATGAAAATAAATATTTCTTAAAGTAACTGTTTCGTCAAAGATAAGCTTCTTATTAATTTCTTAATCAGAGTTATGACGAGTAAAACATTTCAACAAATTGAGCCTACATTTCACACATGTCTGTCTATTATCTTCGGTGTTACTTCAGACAACCTAAGCCCCCATGTGTAGAAAATACAAACCGCCTGATTTAAAGCATAAAAAATCTTTCTGGCTCTTAACTTTTTGCAGCTTAGTGAAGAATTCAATCTCATCTGAAAAAGAAGCTGGATAAAATTCTTCGGGGTATATGTGTGGTTATTAAGGGCATTGAACTTATGATCTTCTCTCAAGGATTATATCGAATTTAGTTATAAGTCTCTCAGAGTCTTAGTCTTAAGTCCATCAGCTGTCAAGTAAATATCAACAAGTAAAAGATGACGACGATAACAGTAATAGTATTTAAGGGTGTATTGAGAGGAAGTTAAAAGACAGAAATAAGACAGAAGAGCTCGGAGAAAATTTCATCGATTTGATTACAAATGATCAATCGATGATTGATTTAGTGAATTCAATCTTTTTTGTCACGGATGATACAAAGAGGTAGAGTAATATAATTTTCACTGACTTATTTTCAAGTTTCAAGCTCATAATTTCATGCTAAAAACAAAACTTAAAAAGGGAAAACAGAGGGAGCGACTTTTTCACTAAATACTACAAGTATTTCTTTTACTATTACTTTACAAGTCTAAATATTACTTTTCATGTCTCATAAAATACATTTTATTGGTTATGGATACATTTTGAATGAAAAGTAAATGGATATAATGTTGATTGCTTAATTGACGGAGAGATAGAGACATTTGTACAGTTTAATAATTTATTGGAGAACAAGAGAGGGAAAATTGTATGGATTGACTGACGTTCTGACTGCATAACGTATTTTTATAGTTTGTATCATGTTCAAAAATGACTCGATTTTTCAATTTCTGTAAAAAATTGTCTATTTAGCAAAATGTTGACATCTAGTTCATACATATTTTAGACATAAAGACGCTGTAATTTTAGTAAAATCAATGCTAAATCAAAACTATCAAAATACTTTATAAATTAACTAAGCGTTTTCGGTTAACGTGCAGCGTGTTTCAGTTTAACCTGCAAAAACCTCTATTTTCGCAACTGTTAGTCCTAGATGCATACTTAAAATTGCAGAAATGTTAAAAATCAGCTGCAGAGTTAATGCATTGAAAGTTTGAAGCAAAACTAGAGATGAGCCAGAAAATACAAAATTTAACTTTTTATACAGGCAATAGGTCTTGTAACTTTTTTTAGGAAAATAATCTCCATTGAAAAACATTAGTAAGCCAAAAAACTTGACGTTTGTGCAACCAAACCTCAAGGAGATATCCGAGTTCAAAGCTTTAAGGGACTAGACGGGTCATTCTCCAGAAAACGTAACGTTTGAACGCAAATATTTTTTAATTTCGAAACCTTTTGTTTTCTTTTTTTTTTAATTCTTGAATGAAAGTGTTACCTACTAGAAGAAACCATAAACACCGGTCCAGCTAAGTTGCAATTATTTTACTCATAAATTAAAAATGAAATAAATAAATAAAATAATGATTTGTTCACAGAAATTGAAAAAAAAATTCAATGTTTAAAAATCGAGGCCAATTTAATATCAAAGAAGTAATTTTGTTAATTGGTGCGAAAACAATGAGATATTTTAATGATTAGTGGGAATCTAATATTAAGCTCTCCTAATTAAAGTATGGTTGAATTAGTAGTTATCCTTTTAGTTCAAATGTGTGTTAAAAATAGCATTTAGTAAATTAGAGAATATACTGGCAATTTATAATTTTAGTAGAATGCCTAATATTGATGCATTTCCCTTCCATCAGCTATCATCACCTCAGACATTGATAAAGTCTTTCACGGAGGTGAGGAATTTTCCATTAATATAGGCATAATGGATACATTTTTCAAGGAAATATTTTCTTTCTTCGTTGCTACAATATGCACATGTTAAGCTAAGGAAAACATGTTAACTTCTTTTTTTACATTAATTTACATCCCTGAAATTCAAATTCACGGAGTTGGGAAGTCACAATAACCACACTTAGTTTTTAAAGCAAAATCCATCTTCGTGCTCTTCAACAAAAAACTCACAACTTTTTTATGGCTAAAAATAAACAAGGGGGCTCCCTTGTATCATGAAAAATAAAATTTGATATCATTACTGTCACGTGTTGATGAGGAATGGTATTTTGTGTTTAGGTATCGGAGGTGAGAATTTGTTGTGGGACATGACTCCTTATCCTACTAAAACAAACTAAAACTCAATATTAAAAAATTAAAGATACTTAAGCAATTAGTATTTGGGACAATTGTGAAAGGAATAATAAATAAATAAGTATATACTTTTAATTAAATAAGTTATTAAGCAACAGAAACAATCACACAAGGTGTGAGACATGCCACGGAGGTGAGAACTCACATGTTGTGAACCAAAAATATACTGGGATAAAAATTAAAAAAATGTTGGCAGGTTTAAATAGATATATTTTTGATAAAAATAAAAAGCGTTGTTACATGAATTGGTTCTTAAAGTTTTTTTTTTTTTGTGACAGGAAAAGTTACACGTTTTGAAGAATGACCCATACAGAAGATGAGATTGGAACTTATCGCCCTTTCAGGTTGTCGAAGTAAAAAAACAAACTATTATTATTTTTCAATGTTGTTCCAAAATAAATTTAAATGTTATGCCATGACAAGCAAAAGCACACTACAAAACCTCGAAGAATTTGAAAAACCACATGCTACGCACACATAAAATTTTAAACCCTTGTTAACCGCTATATTTCCCCCCTAAAAGGTGTTATTGACGGCGAGTGTAAAATGGTGTAAGTCACAAAACGCTGCATTTCATATCTCGGTGAATATTGGTCGTACTAATGTCAAACTTTTTGTGTTGGAATTATTTTTCAATGGAGATTATTTCCCTAAACATAAGTTAGGGACCTAGGGACTGTATAAAAAGTTAGATTTTGGATTTTGTGACTCATTTTTATTTTCTCTTGCATACATCTTAAATCTGCATCTGATTTTGAACATTTTTGCAATTGGAAGTATACATCTAGGACTAACGGTTGCAGAGATAGAGGTCTTGCAGGTTAAGACGGATCACCCTGTATAACATTTCGTAATACATTAAATATGACAGGCAAGTAGGGGAAAGTACAGTTTGACACGAAAATTCAACTACATACTTTATTATTAACAGACACAGAAATCAATTTCTTTTAAATGGTACAGTATTTGTCACTCTAATAAGTATTATAAAAGTGGATCTAGAGAAATCTAGGAATTCACACAAATGAAGAAAAAATTAAACGACTGTAATTTTATCTCACTGTTTGTCCAGGAAATGGAAATAGTGAGACGCATATTTTTTTGAATTAGCACGCTTTGAAATAATCTAAATTTACCGAAAAAAATATAAATGATTGCTGCCGTTTAGATTTGGTATGAGTTATTTATTTCCTTGGGGGGGGGGGGAAGCAAGGTAAATTCAATATCCTCTTGACACACAATAGTGACATTAACCACGTATCTGTTCACAACAGAGACAGAATGATTTAGAAGGTTCTGGATTGGTAAATTGGTTTAAAGTGTTTTGTGATGTAGCATTTGATGAGAATGGAATGCTTTTCACTGTAGCTTTTTCCTGTCATTAGTACAACAGCTTTTTTTATCTCGGTTTCAGAAAATCTGCAAATAAACTTATCTGATTTCCTTTTTTTATGAATTTTGAAACATAGTTAAATACTATTACATTTAGCATATTGCACTCAAGTAATAAAAAAATATATATTATATAGAATAAGCAGAAAAGGGAAATAATTATGGGATATTATTAAAATTACAAAAGATATAATCCTATTCAAATATCGCTATTTTCTTGGTGCTTGGGCTTTCAAACTTATCTTTTTCTTATTTGCATTAAGAGACTAGATATACAATATGATAAGAAATAAGTTGCACACAATTGATACATTATAATTTTAATGCTAATGAAAATATTACGACCAAACTTCAAAATACATACAAATACATTATTTCGTCTAATATATTTACAAATTTTTAAAGTGGCTACCTTTAGCCTTAGTACAGAGCTTTAAACGTGTCACAAAATTTTCGACTGTGGACCGCAACTCACTTACTGATATTTTATCCCATATCTTGCATAAGGATTTCTTTAGGGATGCGAAACTTTTATGAGCTTTAGCACACACCCTTGTCTCCTAGATGGACCTGGACCCAACAGAATAAACATTTGAATTCAAATCTGGGGGATACGGTGACCATTCTTGAGCTCCATTGAAGTCCGGAAAATGTGCCTTACCCAATCTTGAGTGGCTTTTGCTCTGTTGGATCGTGCTGGCAAGCTCATCTTTTGTTTCCAAACAACTTTTGCTACCAAAGTAAGACAGCATCTTCCAAAATGAGTTTGCCATATGTATCAAAAACATTTATCTTTTCTATACACTTTGACGGGAAATTTTACTTTTTTTTAAAAATTTAACTCTGATTATTAAAAATGCATCAATTGACACAACTCTTATTTTCGAGGTACACCGGGCAACGCAGCTAATATATGTAACGGTAAATGGTATAAATCCCTGATTTGGTATAATCCTCCGTGATTATACATATTTACCACTAAAATCGGTAAATGTGCTAAATTAGCTAGTATTTAGCAATATTTTTCAAATTTATCGGTGTAGTTGTATAATCCCAGACTAGTAATTTGGGGAATGTTATAAAAGTCCATTACTTTGGCCAAATTCGTTCATTTTGCGCAGCTACTTGGCTTTTTCCATGACACATAGCATACCTGCAAGCAGGGCCGCCGAAAGCAAAAGTTTTATCTCCAGGCCCTCTCCCACTTAAAACTAATAAAACTTGTACTACGATTTGGAGATGGGCCCACTCAAGATCCGGACCCTTAGTTTCCGACTAAGCTGACATGGCCTCTCGTCAGCCCTGTCTACACGGCGTGGTTCTGAAGACTGTTCGTCTCTGCCCATTGTGGAAGCATTTACCTGCATATGTAACCGCTCTCTCCCCGCAATACTGTAATCCATTTTCTTTGAAATTCGATAAATAAAACAATTTTAGATAAATTTGGGTAATTTTTCCAGAATTAGAGTATTTATATTTTTCATAAACTCTGAAACTCATTTTAGGTGGGTGTAACCCCCCCAGAAAGGTCCCACCCCTCTCCCATCCCGAAGTGACGCTACAGATTACATTATTTATGACATCGTCTAATTTGTTTTGTTTTAGGATATCCAATGAAAATAATGTAAAGGAGCACCCTCTTCTTCTTCGCTGGTGCTACAGCCTGTTGTAGGCCAAGAGCGTCTCTTGAAGTCTTTCCCACCTAACCCTATCCCGTGCAATGGCTTTCCATCGGTTCACTCCTACTCCTTTTAACTCCTTTTCTACCCCATCCAGCCACCTGACAGGGGGTCCCCATCTTCGGCGTTTTTCTTCAATGTTGGAGAAGGTGACTCTTTTTGTGTGTGGGGGGGGGGGGACGCATCTGCATATCGAAATATGTGGCCCAGCCACCTAATGCAAGACGCCTGTATAACCTTTAAGATGTTAGGTCCACCATACTTTTTGTAAATTTCAAGGTTATTAGCTCTTCTCCAACAGTTATCTTGTTTTATTGGTCCAAAAATCTTTAAAATTTTTCTCTCAAAAATCAATAAAGGCTCTTCTTCTGTCCTGTTGATAGCCCAAAATTCACTCCCGTACAGGACAACAGGTCTTATCAATGTTTTACAAAGACTTATTTTAGTTTAATGCTGATGTAATTTGAATTTAAGTGGTTTTTAAGGCCATAGAAACACCTATTAGCCATGGATAGCCTGTTTTTAGTCTCAATATATAGGTCATTGCAGTAGTATTTATATTTTTCATAAACTCTGAAACTCATTTTAGATGGGTGTAACCCCAAGAAGGGTCTCACCCTTCTGCCCCCCCCCCCCGTAGTGACGCTACAGATTACATTATTTATGACATCATCTAATGTTTGTTCTAGGATATCAAATGAAAATAATGTAAAGGAGCACCACTTTTATTGATTTCTTAATTTGAAATACTTTTCAAGTTTTGATGACTATCATCACTTTCTTTTAATAGTTAACAAATTTTTTTTTGTGTTGAAGAAATTATATTTTCGGAATTAAACACTTGTTTCTCAAAAAAAAAAAAAAAAGATTTAAATTTATGACATTCCCCATCACGAGTCGGGTAATGTAAAAATAAACCGGTAAATTTGATAAATATTGAATAATGAATCATATTTGCTAAGAGTTTTGGCAATTTTGGATAATCACCAGCAACTATATACAATCACTAATGCATCATATTTGCCGTAACATATATATGTAAATCCCCCCCTTTTTGTTTTTAAAATAAATCCATAAAAAGCCTCATATTAAGATACATTTTTTCCATCATTTTCAGCTTTCCATATTTTACATCTATTTTCATTTATTTTCTAGTTTTCTTTTAAATATAAATCAAATAAATACGCTTTTGAACTTCCACACTATCCCTGACTATTTTAATTCATAAATTCAAAGAAAGTTCCTTGCTCCTAAAAAAGCTGGTCGATCACGGCGCCATTATTTTTTTTTCTTGTGCAGAAACTTTTCGAAAGTAATTATTATCTTAGTATAAAAAAAAAAGTTTTTCCTGAACCGTTTTAAATAAAAGAAAATGAAAAATATAATTATTTGTTCTCCGTTTTTTTGAGAGCATTACGTGTCATGTTTTATCAGAACTGGAGTTGAAAAAAGCAATTTTAATGACTACTTTTCAGTTTTAATAACTGAACATAAATGTAAATTCTTGCGGATGAAAATTATAGCATTTATAACAAGCGTATTTCTTCTGTAATGTATAATTGCGTTAAAAGAAACTAAATTATAATTTAAAAGCAATGCAAAAGAGAAAGAAAGAAAAAAAGATTTTACTGATTCAAATCTGATATTAACAATTTTCTTATAGGATATTAAAGAATAAATACAATTTTTAATAAGTATTAATAACTAAACAGATGCAGAAGCATATTATAAAAAGAAAAAACAAAGCGATAAATCTTTTTTTTTTAAATAAACATTGGTTAACAGATTTTAATATTGTCTATAGTTAACTACTTTGTACTTTAATTATTTCATTAATGAGTTAATCGACAATTTTGAAAAACAGAGGGCTTAATGGGATATTCAACAGTGGTGCCGAGCGAGGGTGATTGATTAGGAGGAAAGGCAACTCATGTATGGAGTTCTGTTAATCTTTTTAAATAGTTATCCTTTTTTGTTACTCCAAAAATAATTTGATAGATAGTATAAAATTTTTTATTAACCATTAAAAGCAACTAAATTGGCCGCCAGCCCTGTCTAGCGGTCAGAGGAGCCTGACTGCAATGGGGAGGTCCCGGGTTCGAATCCCGGTTTCGGGCATGAATGTACTTTCTCTCTCCTGTACTTGTCTTTCCTTTGTGTAAATGTGTTGTTCTGCTGTGAAAGTTTGCCTACCCTGTGAACCGATCCTTATGGCATGTGTGTATGTACTGTAGAAATCAGACTTCACATCAAATTACGGTACAGTTGAAAACGTGAAGCAGCCCACCACAAATGGCAAGCCTAGCTGGCACAAGACAACAGCAAGTAAATTGCATAATTTCAAGTTCATTGCAAAGTTGAACGAACAGGTTTTGCACCCAGTGATATAAACAGCTTTAAAACCAAAAGAGAACTGTAAAGAGGTACGAACGGTTTCAACAGTATTTTGTTCACTTATCGTGGTACAGAAATAGAAAATAGATTCTTGTTCTTTTTGTACTCTTTCACGCTGGAGCGGCTGGAATTAGTTTTGTATCTATAGGTGAAAATTACTGTCCACCTCATGCATGGCTGCTTGAGTTCAGTGCTATTCATTTGCTGCAGTTTCTTTTGCAATGAAGAAGTCAAGTGAATGACTAGACTAGCACATTCACCAATCGAGCATATTTGGGATCTACTTGACTTAGAAGTTACTTCCCACTTATCTCCTCGAAAAACGGTTCATCATTTGGAAACTGATTTGGGGGAGACAAGCGGAATAATCCAATCCATCATCGATAAGCAGATTTGATTCATGTCTAATTGGTGTGTAACTTTGTTTTTAAAAGGAAGCAATATCTTCAGATTTTATATGAAAATGTTGATAACTTTGGTTTTTTTCTTAAATGAACAAGTTGTGTATTTTTCGTTTTGAGCCAAAAACTAAATAAAATTCTCATGTTTTTTAAAATTACACGTGAGATTTCATTTCGTTATAGCATACGCTTGCATCAAACACCAAAGCTTTTCCCGGCAATTCACTCAAACGGATAATGAATACAAAGTGTAATTATTACTGCCCTACGAAATTACGATTGCCCAGGACATTTGACACTCGTATTTACTTAAGTTTACATAGAAGATGATTTACGTAAGTACCCTCCTTTCTCCATAAAAACTCATGCGTAGGTTTTCAAATAAAAAAAAAGTTACGAAATAACACAATATCTCTTTTAACTTAAGCTTGGTAAGAAAATTACACTATTGTTTTATGTATAAAAAAATCATTTCCGACGCAGTATCTTTTCTTTTTTCAAAAGAATGATTAGTATATAACCTAGCGGATTTTTTAAATAAAGTGTATTTTTACAGCGTACGCAAGAAAAATGTAAACATATTTCTTCAAAACCATTACTTGTTTTACCACACATTTGATTTTTTTATGAACGTATTTAGTTTTTATTTTCTACTACGGAGATAAAGATGAAAAAAGTAACCCTATTTTCATGACAAAAAATTTTCTTATATGTGATGGATCAGATTTTATTCCTAGCAAACTTTGCTTTGAAACT
This sequence comes from Uloborus diversus, assembly GCF_026930045.1. Lineage (NCBI taxonomy): Eukaryota > Metazoa > Arthropoda > Arachnida > Araneae > Uloboridae > Uloborus > Uloborus diversus. Next base: position 14,602,373 of record NC_072740.1, read on the forward strand.
TTCGAAATGGTTCGCACAGTCGTCTATCATGTAATGTCCAGAATCTAAAAAGGCCAATTTCCTTTTTTTTGAAGTTCGTGAAGAAGGAAGATTTTATCGAAATAAAAGCAACTCTTTCTTTTATACACCTATAGGTGAATAAAGGAGGATGAAAAGATTGGGTTAGCTGATTTTTATGAAAGAAACTTTCACAAACCAAATGAAAAAAGAAAGCTGGCGTAAAAAGATTTAAAATAACAACGGTTTCAACTATCTCAAACTGTCCAATTTTTATTGCTGGGCCTTGTAGTTTTTCTTAGTTTTATAGATGAGATAACAAGATACTGAAAAAGGATGAAACGATGGCAATTTTGTTTTAAATGGAAGCTTTACTAAAATAAAAGCTATGCTGTGTTTGGTGGACAAAAATACTACTTTGGAAAATCTTGGTTAGACAGTTATTTTTGAAAAAGAAATCAATCAATTGCTTGAAGAGCAAAATGATTAGGTTAGCTGTTATCATTTTGAGTCTGACATAATTGGAAGTATTAAAGTTTTTAAGGGGGGTTAACGGAACTGTAATACATTATTACACAATGCAGTGTTTATATCATCCTGGTTACACCCGTGATGTTCTCGCTTTATAAATGTTGAGGGTGCACTACTTAATAAATTTAGTTTTGAAAACTTTTTTCGCAGAAAATTTTTTTGCTTCAAAAAAATTGTACTCAATTTCTCATTTCCATCAAATCAGAATATTTAATTTTCGTTTTTACTGTTAAATAGAGAAGTTTCTTTGTTCATTTTTCGACAGAAGGTAGTGTTTTTTTTACAAGTATTTCACGTAAATTCAAAGCAAAAATTATTCAGCAGATCATTTATTTATCGGAGGGTAACAATTTAAGCTATAAAACTTCATTTTTTTTCTTCTTGTATTTGAGCTTTTGTTTGATTTATCGAGTCTCTTTTTTGCTTCACTATATAGAGGACAGAATTAATTGCAATGTGGTAAGCAAGTAAAGCATACATTTTTTATTTCAAAAACTGTCCAGGTTCAAGTCAGGTGTCCTACTGAAGAACCACCTCCATATCTTCCAAGATGATTTTTCGCTGTATACTTTTAACTTGGTTAGCATAGTCTTTCTTTTTTTTGCATCTGTGAAACAATTTTTTTCAGTTAAATGATAAATAAGAAATAACATTAGCAGTTTTCTTTTATTACTTACACCAGTCTAATTGAATCAATTATTTCAGAAAGGGCATAAGTCCTATGGAAATCCATTGGACTTACGCCTCTTCTGAAATAACTGATTCTACTGTAATTGATAAACAGACTAGTCGTGCGTCAATCAAATGTAGAATCTGTACATTGTGGTACTAATTAATCATATATTTTTTATAGCTCATTTATTTTCCTGGTGACAAATTATTGCCGCAATGAATTATTGTGCTTTAGTACATTGAGCCATTACATAAGACAATGGTTTTCAACAAATAAATGACACAAATTAAGCATAAACTGAGTTTTTATTGTATTGAGCGAAAATGAGTTTCTAAAAGGTCATTAAATGAGAGAAATCATCAACTTCTCTAAACTTAGTTCTTATCCCATTATTCAATGCTTTTAACTTCGAAAACTGAAGGGAAAGATTTAAAAGGATCGATAAAACGGAGATAATTGATAATCATAGTCATTTCACTAGTCTTTAATTTGATTTTTATCGGCTTCGACAATTAAACGACCCTTCCGCAGTAAACTGGCTTCTTGAAAAAATAAAAAGAAAAAAGTTACTTTTCATTTTTATCGATATAAATTATTCGCGTCATTTGTTACATGATGCTTTTCATATCATTATTTTGTATCCAATTGGTTGTTTGTCTTGCCGAAACATTTAACGCATTAATTTTCCATTTCAGATTTAAATTCAATTTTGCGAAGATATGTTTTATGTGTCAATGTTATGTCAATTTTACTATTGAATGTTATGTCAATTTTGCAATCAATAATGATTAAATCTACGCCTGATTATTCTTCGAACATGTAGTTCATAAAACAAGACAAATACGCTTTAAAAAATGTAGGGGTTACCCATATGATATATTACACGGATAAACAAGACAATTTTTTCTTCGGAAATTTTAACAAATTTAAGTAACCTTTCTTGTGGAAGTCAAGAAAACCCTCATATATAAATAATAGCCAATTAACTGACCGAGTAACGCTCCTGACGTCATCAACAATGAAACTCGCGAAATAGCATGATAATTTGATAATATTTTTTGGAAATGTTTGACGTGCAATAAAATGCTTTGCTGAACTGGATCCGGTCACTTAATTATTTTACTGGTAAGACTAATTTTAGGAGAATGATGAAAGGAAAAAGTAGTCAACAATGAACGCTATCTACAGGAGTTCAGGGTTAAGCCACTGGAGTTAAGAGTTAAAATTTCAACTAAGAAAATATCACCAAACAGGCAATTGCTTCGTTCAAATATAGAAGCAGTTTTCACCCGTCATACCCTGACGGACGATTTTCTAATAGGTTATTAAAGAAGTAAAATTAAAAAAATTTTTTGGAATTTTAAAGTGCTTTGTCTTAGCAGAAAAATGATCATGAAAGTGAATGGTAGGGGCCATTTAGATGGGGTTCGTCTGACACTATGTCTCAAAGTGAATTCCATCGTGGATTTGAAATAAATAATTGATTTTCATAGCATTTTATAAACTGAGAAAATGATCTTTAAAATGTATATTAGAGATGATTTCGTAAGCACTCAGAGAATAAATGTGAGGTCGTTAGTTGAAATAGCCCGTAAACATTGTTTTTGATATCAAAAAGGTGACCGAAAGTCCCAAAATGCAGTTTTAGGGTATATTTGGTTAATTACGGGGAGGGGTGGGGGTCATGACCCGCATGACCCTTTCTGTATCTGCGCTTGGTGAAAATCAACTTTTGACACGTTGAAATAAGTATCACTTGTACTAATTTAAAACGGGAAAACTTGTGCTGCCGCAAACGAAAAGTAATTTCTATTCTTCTGGGAAGTAATAATTGATGATTTCTATTGGTTCATCAAGAGATAACATTTTGAACAAATATATGAATAAAAACAGGTACTAACGTACTTAATTGAGTACACTAAAATTGAGTTTGGCTGTGCAAAATGCATACTAATGTACTGCAGGTAAATTAAAAATTTTATTGCATAATCTGTAGAACTGATATTGTAATAATTCATTAATACATATTCTACATTTGAACAATAGTATAATAACCAAGAAAACATTTTCACCATTTTTATGGTACCTTTGAGTGTATCTAACCAAAATATTAGCTTTACTTTTAAGAGGGGAAAAAAAAAACCATTTTACCAAACATTTTTACACCAAAAATAATAGTTATGACTTTTAGATATTTGTAAATTACTTATAGGAGAGAAGAGTATTCTGAAATAGTCGGGAAATATGGAATACCAAAGATTCTATAGTTCCCGACCAAACAGAGCCGTTTTGCTCTGCTTGGTCACATGGACATATGATGAACGACGCAATGAAGGCTACCATGATTCGGTAGAGTGAAAGTTCACCACATATTGTTGTCCTACGACTCGCTACAGATCAAAGTGTATTTACAGTGCTGGCCAAATTATTAGACTAAAGAGTTTTTTTTTTGTTTTTTGTACACTATTTGTACTAAAATACTATTTATCTTACTGTTAAAGTACAGCACATACTGTACACAGATTATTGCGTTATTTTAGCATAATATAATGTTTGCAGGTGGCAGCACTGTCTGCTTTGTTTATGTTCTTCGCTTATCTACCTACCAGGAACATAAACTCGGGGGCCTCGGTAGCGCAGTTGGCTGGCGCGTCATTGTAGTAATCCCGAGGTGGTGGGTTCGATTCTAACCCGTTGCCCTGGTTGTAACTTCTTTCTCTGTGCTTTTAATTCTGTCCTACACTATGTGCCTGTATTGTGCAATCTGTCATATTGGACGTGAGTTCATAAACGGGTCCTGTGTGACCAAGTACACGAACTCGAAATGTATGTTGTCAATAAACCAACATAAACTCAATCAGCTTAAACAGTTCACTAGTTCTTTTTATTAGTGTGTTCTGTTATATTTAAAGTTAGTTTTAGGTAATTAGCGAGTATGTGTATGTGAGTATATATAATAGTGAGTATAAACACTTTTTTACCTCCTTTTTTAAAAAGTGTTAAGAAATGGTGTAATCCCAGAGAAAAGTATGCCAAAAAGACTTAAAATGCTCATCAAGAACAAGGGAATGCATACTAAATATTAGATAATAATTTCACTGTTCGTCAATGTGTCTATAGTTATGTAATCAATAAAGAATTTGCTTTTAAAACAGTCTTAGTCTAATAATTTGGCCAGCACTGGTGCGTGTTACAGGAATCCCCATCAAGCCTTTAAAGTGAAAAGTAGTAAGTTGTTTTCAGAGGACCAGAAGAACGACAACTTTACAATGAAATTAAACATAAATTGTATCATTTCATTCGTAATAATAATATATTTCATAATTTTTCCGTATTTTAAGTGTATTTAACTTAACTTATTTAAGTGTTAATTCTTATTAATGAAATATGTTGTAAGTGCTTCTTAATAATCTACACTGTTAAAAAAAACCTGAAAGTTCAGGTAGTTTTCTGACTGATTTTAACAGAATATTTCCGTAATAGCTTCAGAACGTATTTTTTCCTTATAAAAACGGAAATATCACGAAAAAAAATAACGAAAACAGAATTTTTCCATTTTTAGGGTTGCCGCTGAGTTGTACTTTGTTAGTATTCTGATTAGCCTTCAAGTTATGATAAACGTCACTTTTTGATTATGCTTATTAAATCGCACTATTACATGTTGTTAATTAAAAGCTTATTTACAATAACATCTCACATGTCGCAGACAAAATAGAAAGCTTGCTATTTCCTGTCTGGAGAGTAATATACTCGTATGTCGAAATTGTTTTTACTCCTTTGGACTTTGTAGGTTTGGAAAAAATGTTCGCGCCATTTTCAGACAGGCCAGATGTGTTTTGATCCCCCTGGTGATTTGTTGTGGATTTTACTGAGTCAGTATTAGAATAAATTCTATTCGTTAGTCATATTGTGTGTTCTAGCGGTGAGAAAAGTTTTAGGATCTCTTGTTATCCATTTAAAATAAAGGCTATTTATTGGATTACTTGTATCCAGATGCAATTTAGATGCTTAAATTTAGCACCGCTGGTCATATGTAAGTTTTGTTGAATATCTTTGTACATGTTAATATACAAATGTATTTTTCTTGTTAATATGCATTTCATAGAATTCCGATGGTAGCTGATTTAGAATTTATAGAACTATTATAAAGTTATTGTTTTTGCTCTAACGCATTGTATTCTTTTGAAAGTCATTAAAACATTAAATGCCAACATTTCGTATCAACCGGAGATTATCGTGGTGTGCGAGCAAGACAGAAAAAATTACTAAGTTTTTTTTTTTTTTTTGACTGATTGAAAGTAAACATTTTAAATCTCTAAATAAAACTATTTCTTGCTGTTATATTTTTTGCGAAAAGGCATAGTAGATTGTTAATCTTTGAAAATACGATTAAAATTTTGACAAGAATAAGTTTTCTTGACTACTTAGAAATCTGGAAACATTCATTACTCCTTTCGGGATTTCATTTATAATAATAAATATAAATTACGTAATTTATTTTATTAGGATCTCATCCAACAACTTATTTGAGACTATTGCAAGTTTCTTGTAAAAACATTTCGGGTAAAACGAACTGATTGATATGTTTAGCCTAAGTATAATGATTATGCACTAAAAATCTATGTTGCTATTCCAATGAGTGAAAAATGCGGAAATCACCGGGGGGGGGGGGGGTGTATACATCATCTGAGCCAAAAATTCTTCACGTGTATGTCAATGATTCTGCTTTTAAACACAGTAAATTGGTATACTCTCCAATCAGGTATATTATTCCATGATAAAGTCAACCGGTTTTTAGTGGTATTTTATTTGACTCATTCTTCAAATAAAAATATTCTATGTTTCATATGTGCTTTTCCGTGCCACCCCAGACAATGTACGACGAAGAGAATATCGAACAGTATCAGCAGGGACAATTGGTGTCATATTCAAATCCATCAATTTTTCTGCTAGTACTATTTGATTAATTTGATTCATCTGAAGGTGTATGGTAGGTAAGTTATCAAGCAAAATTTTCACTTAAAATATATTTTAGTAATAAATACAAATTTAGAAAATAATAGTTTTTGAATGGTTATCTATTTTTCTATTATACATATATTATTTTAAAGATAGAATAAAAAAACGTGAATGAAATTTCAGTAAAATATGTGAAAATGAAAAACGAAAAAATAGCGCAACGAAAAATCAAGAACCGGAAGTTCTGTAAAGACACAGAAAATTTCAAAACGGAAAAAGAGATGAACGGAAAATTTAAAAACGGAAAAATAGATCAACGGAAAGAAGAGAAATGGAATTTTCGTTAAATCACGGAAAATTTATAAATGGATGAACAGAACTAAACGGAGAAATGAGAAATGGAACTTCTGTTAAGTCACGGAAAATAATTTAACGGAAACGTAATATTTACGGCAACTTTGCTGCCGGTACTTTATCCGTTATTTTCAGGAAATTTTTTTAACAGTGTAGGAGAATTAATGTGAATAAGTACAAAAAGCTGACTCTCTTGAGCTCATATACAGATAATAAAACGAATGGTTTTTGGTGTTGAAACAAAATGTTCTTGGATTATGGTATCAGTTTTTTTTTTAAGTGATAATTAATACATGAAATTTTATTGTCTGACCACTGTGAAGAAAAATATTTAATTTTTAATTTAAAACAGAAAAAATAATCTAAAAAGAAAACAATGGATAAGAAATTTCAATAACCTGCACTTCAAAATTATCGATACCGGAAATTACATTATGGATGGAGGGAAATAGTTTTGTTTTTAAAAACTGTCAATAGAGTCGACGTTCGTTACAACAACCCCTGACATCCGAACAAAATCTGCCACTACAGCTAAAAGTGGGTATAACGTAAATTTGCAACATATTGCATGTTTTTTTATTCATTTTTAAAAACACTGGAATAACTTTTACAAGTATGTTTCAATCAAACTACAATCACTTATTCATTTCTAGACTATTACAACCACAATACTCGGACATGATACTATATGCTTGGTATAGGTTTGAGTTATTGAAAACTATGCCACTTCCATTTTAAGCACCTTTGCAATTTTGAGTTTCGGGGGAGTTTGACGGTTGAAATATCTGTACACGGCTTAAATTCATGACATGCTTCTAGTGCCAGAATTTTCTATCTTTTAATCATTATTTTGTTCAGTGTCATATTTGAGTCAGTAGCATATTTTTGTCCTTTTGATAGGCTTCTCTTATTTTTATTTTTCTATATCTAATATTTGTATTTAGCATTAATCTGTTAATTAAAATTTCTGAATAAGTTTTTTTTTTAAATTTATGTTGCCTTAAGTATACAAATAAACTAATTATTTCATTTTTATTTTACTTTAGCTCTTCTCTGTATTTAAATTAATCTGTTGATTAAAATTTCTGAAATAGAGGTTTTTTAAATAATTTATATTTAATTGCCTGAAGAAAATAAATTACTTTTGCACAGAATCTAAAAGAAATACTCATAATTAATACTTTTAAGCACTATAATTAGAAATAATTAAAATATATTACATCAATAGCATTGTAATTAACACTTGAAGTAGTAAGGTAAAATCTACTTAAAATCTACTAAATAGCAAAAATATACTTTTATACTGCTCGTCTCTTCAAAATTTTACTGGGGAAAAGGTCAATTCCGTGGGAAGGTTAAAACGCAGTATCTACATAAATGAATTTTTGAGATATTTGAAGAAACGCGTTCTGGATTCCAAAATGGGAAACGTTTGAATATGACGTTCTTTTCGTGCTTAATTTTCAGCGAAAACCAAATAAGCAAGTTTGTACACTAAAGCTGAGGCAAAGGTGCCCAAACCCCCCAAGGGCAAGAGTGCACCCCCTAAATATCACGGAGACGCCCCCCCAAAAGCAAGAGACCCCTCCCCAAAATGAGAAAAATACCCATCAAAACACCCTCCCCCCTAAAAATTTTAATGGCGCAGTCTGCCCTACGTCCCTCTCCCCCTTAAGTGGGCACCTCTGACTAAAATACACAATGTGGCAAAAAAGCAAAAAAAAAAAAAAAAAAAAGAAAAAAGAAAGAAAAATTTGCTGATACTACGCTTTGCTTTCCCACGGCAGAATTTTACAAAATGCTTATCACGTAGGAAAGCAACAGAAAACACACCCATATACACATAGCTAGAGTTGAAACAATGTGTCTGAGAAACTCAGCTTGGGGTTTAGGGAACTCCCCAGAGAAAAAGGTAGTTTTGAATCAATTAACATTATATTTGCATTGTTTATAAAAAAAAAAAAAAAAAATCCGGTGACATCGTTCCCCCGCGCGCATCCCCCTTCCCTACCATACTACACTTTTGCAAGTACATGTAAATACATTTTTGTTAAAAACCAGGAGGGGCAACCTCAGCCCCTCAAATTCCCCCCCCCCCCGACTGTGGTGGGCCTGCTTTTATCTTAATAAGATAAAACCGAAGCTTAATCTTGATTTTAAGTTGTTCCTCTGAGAAAACTTTCCACTTTATAAGCTTGATAGTGGTTCTTAACTTTGACGCAATCTGGTAAAGCAGGGGTGCCTGCCTATTTCCTCAAAGAGCGATAGTGCTACTCTACCCACACACTAATACCTTGAAGACCCCCCAAAAAAGCCCCCCCCCGACGAGAGAAAAATACCCCTGAAAACAACCCCCTAAAAACTTTAATGGCGAGCCTCTCCCCCTGGTATAGTCATCATCCATGAGTAAAAAATAAACTTAAAACATCTTTCACGTGTTTTGGTGAAATCCAAAAATGGCAATGAGATGTCTTGTCAAATGCAGATCTTGAATTCGCGCCGTACCTACAATATTTGAACAAAACTCGCTAAATTTGGCGACTTAAATTAAAATTTTGGCAAACTTTAAGACCTCATATTTCTATAATGGGGTAGCGAGGGCACGTAATTTTTGTGCCATAAACATGATTTACGATGCTCTTTCAAATGCTACCACTTTCGATTTTTTTCGAATTTCCTTGATCGTGTGGTTTCTTGGTACGCATAATACGCACTAAAATAATTGCAGTTTGCTTTGTTGTGGGCGTTTTGTATCTGATATGGATTGGTCTTTCATTTTAAAGATTTATTTTCTGAGATGGAGAGTCGGGTTTTATGGAATGCTAGGTGTTTTCTGATTTGTGTTGTATCTTCTTCCAAGATCGAAGTGTAGCGGGTTCGATCACAGCCGGTAGAAGATCCTTCGCGTTCGTTTATGGTGTTTGGGCACATTAAATATGTCGTGGTCAACGTCATCCGAGTGAATCAATGCCTCTGGGAGTGCTGGACCAGGGATTTCTTGACTTCTGGTCTGGATGAAAAAATCAGAGCTGTCTCCAGGGCCCCATCCACCCGGTTAAACTACAAATAGTGGTTGGTACAGGGGACCCTGGACTGTGAAATGTGAGGGGTCTCCCGGATACGCCCAAGTCAAGAAAATTTGTCCAACCCGTCCATTATCACCTACAAAAAAAGCAGAAGTCAAGTATAGGTGGGAAAGCTTTATCTCCTTGTAAAGAAGCTGTTCTTAATATAAATAAGAAGTAGAGGATCAACTGAGAGAGAGGAACGAGCTGATGTGTGCATCACATGACTTCCTTTTACTCCAATTTAATGTCATTTCCGCATTATTGGCAATTTTAATGTGATTCAGTTGTTTACTCTCTGAATATCACCAACAGTGGCCAAGTTGAAACCAAATTTAAAATATAAAAAAAATCGCCAAATTTGTCACCAAGTTTGCGACACCAAAAGACTGACGATATATCGCCAAGTGTCCGACAAATTATAACACCACTTGAGTTTACATCGAAATTAACAATGATTTCCCCCTAAAAAGCGGCAAAAGACCCCCCTTAAAAACATCTGAATACAACCAAAAGGGAAGGTGCACAACTAGGCCCCATTAGGAGTCTACGTACCAAATTTCAACTTTCTAGGACATTCCGTTTTTTAGTTATGCGAGATACATAAGCACATACATACGTACATACGGGCGTCACGAGAAAATTCGTTGTAATTAACTCGGGGGGAATATTTCGGGTGTCTGTAGGTTCCTAGGCATATATTCACGTGTGGTCGGGTCGAAAATAAAATTGAACATTCATTGGGGGATGAGATAAATGGAAATTAAGTCCGATTTTCGAGTGAAAATTTTTTCGCGAATACACTACTGCCTTTTTTGTAAAAGGAAGTAAAAAGGATAAATAAAAGCTCTTGATGCTCCGAAACAACAAAAGAAACTTAATGGTCCAAGTTTTTTCATGACTTAAATACCAGTTCCATATTTCCCGACTACTTCATAATAACATCAATTTGCAGCACCTAAAACTTTTTTTATGACAAAATATAAATAGTATGTTTTTTTTTTTTGCATGCACGACAGTTCAAAGCAGTTATTTATAGTACGCACTCAGGGTGATTTTGGGATTTGTATCCAAAAGCCAGTTAGTTATAGAAATGTAAATTACATTCTATAATGATTCGCTTCTCATCTATAATATACATTTAAAGGTGTTTTTAAAAGCAGGATTTCATTTAATTAGATTGAAACGAAATTTTTTAATTTGAAGTGCAATTCTGTAATTACTACTCAAAAATCAAAAGGAGTTCATACAGTAACTTGTACACTGTATTGAGTTTATATTTTCAAAAGATGTTTAAGATTTCTTCATCTATTACAGACCAAAGTATAATGCAAAGTAGAATATTTAAATTAGCTTTATGTTTTGGGGCCCAAATTAGAACCAACTTTTGGAGAATTTGCCTATGATATGCTAGAAATGTCATGGTAAAATAGAAACTCTTAAGGAAAAATTCTATCCTTGAGCAGTTTCTTTTCCAATCATTTCATCCAATAAAATAACTACTGCAGTGACTGATTGCTACTTAAGCCTTTCATCTCAGTCCGAACTTCCGCAGAGAACTTTTGAAGAGAACCAAATAAAGAGAGATCTTTCCACACGAAATCTACAATCGATATCAGCAAACGGAGTCAAAGTTGTTATTTTTGTCCAATTTGGGGACAAAAATTGTTTTAAAACAACATTATCTTTGAGTAACGAGAAGTGCTGGGATTCAGAAACGTCAATGTTCTGTGCTTTTTAAGTAATTAAGGCAATAACATTTTCATCGAAAGTGCGAAATTTTAAGATTCTTAAAAGATTCCTTGTCATAATTTTTCTTGCTGAAAGAGTAATTCACTAGCAAGCACAAATAATATCTAATGAAAGTGGTGCAAGTAATTATATTCACAAATATTAAACGATAAGATCCAGTCATTTTTAACTCATTTAGAGGTGTAATAAAACTTACTTTACTATACGGGAAATGATTTTTTACTGCGTCAAAAATTAATAAAGTAGTGTATTATTATATGAGTAGAGTCAGGTGGTGGAAAGTGGAGTCATAGGGTAAAGTGGGGGTACATTGGAGAATACCTTTTTTCTCTTTTTTAAATATAAAGTATTTAGTTAATTGTATACATGCATGAGGGTTATGAGACATGATTTCGCTTTAGTTTTAGAAACTGAAATTAAGTTGAATATTTATTTACAAACTACTTCTTTATATTCATTACATGTGACATTTAGGAGTAAGCTACTAATAAACTTTCCTCTAAAATCCTTATTAACCCGAAAAAACTACGCATTTTAGGATGGATTTGAAGTGGAAAATCTAAGGAAAAGATCTAACTAAAAATGTAAAAATGAAGTTTAAGATTAAATTTATAATTAGGTGTTTTCAGAGGTGGGGTGATTTTTTTCAGAGGTGGGGCTTAACGAAGTGGTGTTTGATACTGTTGAAAATTTTGTAAATAATTGTTACTTTTATATATTTTTATATGTTTACTTTGCTGCAATGTTATCCTATTTCACGTGTTTTTCTTCATTTAAAATAAAAAACTTTTAGGTTTTGTAGCTTAATGTTGCTTTGCCTGCTTGGCAGTATTCACCATGAGAGTCTGGGCTTATCGAGAAAATGACAAGACATCGCCAAGTGAGCATCATATTTAAGGACTTTTTTTTGTGATCAAGTTTGGTACGTAATTCAATTCAATTCAATTCAATTTATTTCAATCAGGGAAATATATATACATATATATACACACACACACATATATACATACATATATATACATATATATATATATATATACATATATATACACATATACACACACATATATATATATTTTACAAATATGCATTTCACATATAAAAAGAAATTGCAAACAGAAATATATTTCTCTCAATCGAATTGAGAAAATAGCCATACATCGCCAAAATGGCGACTTTTGTTAACTTAACGAAGCCAATAGATGATTGTAGATATTTCTAAATCTTTTTTCAGTGTAAGATCCCGGTAAGTTTGACCTACCCTCATCGAGTTTCCAGAAATTGTTACCACAGAACCATAGATGAAGAGTAAAAAGTTGTAACTTTCACATGAAATAATCAGGGTTGCCAGGAGTTGAAAGGTACCTAAAAATGAGCAATTTACCCTCATCGAGTTTCCGAAAATTGTTTTCATAAATGAAGATTAAAAGATGGAAATAAAACTCTAAGCTAAGGTTGCATACCTTTTTCGGCTCCCTAATAAGGGATGTCAAGGGATAAAAGGTTTTCAATGAGGGAGATAATTTACCCCCTCATCGAGTGTTTGGAAATTGTTGTCATAAATAAAGAGTAAAAGCCGTAAAGAAAACGTTAAAGTAAGGTTGCCTACCTGTTGCGTGTGAACTAATCAGGGTTGCAGGAGCTAAAAGGTGCCCAAAAAATAATTTATCCTCATCGAGTTTGCAGAAGTTATATAAAAAAATGTAGGTAAAAATATTACAAAACCAAAGGTGTGCAAAGGGTGCCCAAGCAAAAGCGGTCCAATCATAAAGTTGCCGTTGTTCAAAGTTTCAATATTGAAACTTTCGCGTATAAAATCTGACAGCAAATTTGATGGGAGTTTTTACACACTATGATATATTTATAAATGAATGAAAATCTCTTGATTTGTACTACAATTTAAAACTTTTACAGTTGTTGTTAGTGCTCTGTTCTTACATTCACATTTATTTACTTTTTTTATATGAGTTTTATTTCCTCCCGGTGGAATTTAGAGCATACAGTTGAGAAATAATTGGTTTGCCAGTTGAGAAATAGCTTTATAAATAGTTAAAGATAGAAATAGATATTCGCAGTATAATTATCATATTTACTAAGTGATAAAATGGGCAGAATGATTCCACAAATTTGTCTACAAGAAAAAATAAAAATATCCTAAAATGAAATTATACAACAACAGGGACAAGAAACTAATTATAGAGTGTGTAATAGCCCAAGAGCATTAAACTGTCCTTATGTAAATGAGCACCACTGAATTATCATTCATGCTTTTAAATGGAGGACTCTTCTACAAACAAATGTGGTAGAGTGCCTTTAATTGACCTCATGTTTTAAAACCAATTAAGAGAGTAAACTCACTTTACGAGAAATCAAGATTGATCGCATTTGAACAAGATGTGTTCTGGTCTCACAATTGGATCATAACGGGTTGATTGCTTTCCTAATCGCTTTAGCTCTGTTAGCGTGAAGTAATGGTTTATAACGCTTTTCGTCCTACCAATTCTCACAATAGGTTCCCAATGCAAATTCCTCATTAGCGTATAACTATTGAAATTTCTGGGGATGTCATCCATTGGACACACACTGGGATAGTGTTTATCTAACTTGAAGCTAGACTTTACATAGCAATGAAGGTTAATCTGCCGAAAGTTATTGCGCTTTAGATAGTAAAAGTAAATTCAAAGTAAATTGTTTAGCTGTCGTTAGGTGTAATTGCTTATCCGTGTGAGTCAATTATGTGACAAAAAATATTTAACGTTAATACAAAATAAGGACGAAGTAAAATTTTATTTGAAAACAAAGAACGCGTATTAAAATATATGGGCTATGTTTTTGAAACATTTTAGTCTTCTAAAAGGCAGTAGGAACATACTTCCCTACAAACAAATACATCAGCAATTCATATCAAAAATAAGATGTTTTACAATTACTTAGGTAGAAATATTTTTGACTTAACAGCAATGATTCAAGTGTTTATAAGCGGGAAGTAAACTTCTTCCCAAAAAGGGAAAGAAATGAGACTAATTAAAAAAAATGACTTGATGAGTTTGAATTCTAAAATCGATCTCACCCCACACCACACGAAAACAGTACACACACGAGAAACCAATAGGCAATTAAAAATTTAGAGCTGGAACGCATCCAGAAGTTTTTGAAAAGAGCTCATTTTAACTTACATGGTTGCGCTAGTTGTTTGTTTTTAAATCAAAACTCCAGCATTCTTTACTTGTTTTCGTTATTTTTTAATGTCTTAAATGATGCACAGTACAGTGTCAACCCTCCCCAAATGATCGTGCTGCGAAGTCACCAACTTATAATTTTTTTTCTCTCTTTTCCGATTTTTTAAAAATAAAATCACTTGAAAACTTTTCTTTTGTTTAATGAACAACAATAGATGACGGCTCTCCTCTGATATGTCCCCCTCTTGGCGAGATTTTAATTTTTCGCTCGATACGAAAATCGCCAATAAGGCGATAACTTGGCAACCCTGGTTTTGCAACTTGAACGCTGGAAAGTAGTTTCTCGAAGTCTGTCTTTTTGCACGTGTCTGTGTGGTAGGAGGTAGGTGCTCATATGTTCCGCTTTTAGAGTATTCTTTTTCTTGTTGTTTTTTAATGTTAATTTAGTTGAATTTTCTATTTTAATTATGAGTTCGGTTTGTGATGTTGTCCAAAAGTATCAATTGAAATTTTTGAATGAATCTTCTTTTTCTTTTTCGTCAGGTCGTCCAACGTTTGGACGTACCGGAGTCCTAAATAGATTTTTTATATTTAAACTAATTGGAAATAAAGAGGTTTTTTTAGAATTTTTAAGGGAAATTGGTTTACTTAAGAATGAAATGTTATGTTCTAGATGTAATTCTGTTATGAAAATTAAAAAAACTAAAAAATGTTCAGATGGGTTAATTTTTTTTTGTAGAAAGGTTATTGGGGGTGTTGTTTGTGGAAAAGAAGCAACGATCAGGAGTGGGTCATGGTTTAGTTCTAGCAAGTTGAAAATAGAGGAGATTTTTTTGATAACATATGAGATTTTAATTGGGACCAAAACTGCTGATATTGAAAGTCAATATTTTTTTTCATCACAAACTTTAGCCGATTGGCGAAATTATATTAATGAAGAAATATTAAATTACATTGAATTAAAATCCGAACAAATAGGGGGGGTTGGGAAAGTTATTGAAGTTGATGAATCTAAATTTGGGAAAAGAAAATATAATCGGGGACATGAAGTTGAGGGACAATGGGTTTTTTTTTGGGGGGGGGGGGGGTTGAACGGGGTTCGGGGAAAACTTTTTTGGTTGCTGTTGGGGATAGGGGTAGGGAAACTCTATTTTTGGCAATTAAGCAGTGGATACTACCAGGCACGACGGTGCACTCCGATTGTTGGAGGGCATATGATACATTGGGGGAGGAGGGGTATGAGCATTTAGCAGTCAACCATAAACTTAATTTTGTAGATCCAGAAACTAAATGTCACACTAACACAATTGAATCCACATGGAGACACGTTAAAAGTACTCTACCAACATATAATAGATTAGGGGATTTTAAATTTTATTTAGCTTATTATTTATACAAAAAAAATTGTGAATACAAAAATGAGGATATGTTTGTAAAGTTTTTGGAAATAATTCGCGAAATTAATTGGGTGGAGTACAAAATACAAGTAAAATAAGGTTTTTTTTTGGAATTTTTTTTGTCAAAACAAACATAATTTAAATATTTTTGTAAAGTAATGATAATAAAAAATGGGATAATTTCCCTAAGAGCGGAACATATGTGCACTGCCTCACGTGAGGAAGTAAAAGAAAAGTAAAAAAGGTAAGTGAACATATTTTGAATTATTGTGTTTTTAGTGTGTTTCTGGTAGTTTGTATTTTGGTCTGGTTGGCATTTTTGTAGCACAAAAATGGTGTTAATTTCACATAAAATCTGTGACTTTATTGTATACTGAACGGAGGAGATCTGTGACTTATATCCGACTGTGATGTATATTAAAAGTCGGAGGGATAACGGACCGAGCGGCAGCGAGGTCCTGGCGAGCCCGAGGTCTCATAGTACTTTCGTAATGAGACCTCAGCTCGCCGGCCCTGCCTCGGTCTCATTACGAAAGTACTATGAGACCGAGGGCTCGTATCCCGGAGAAACAACGGAAAAAAATTAATGCATTAATTTCATTAAATAATTAATGACATAATTTGAATTTTTCCTGTTGGCGCTAAAAAAGCATCGCTAAGAACGATGTATGACATATGACGTCATACATAGTTTTCTTGGCGACGCTTTTTTGGCGCCAACAGGAAAAAGTCGCCAAGAGGGGGGTATATCAGATTTGTTCCTAGATGACAGTACAACAAAAGTATCTTTTTTCCATTGGCTAAATTTTTTGCTCAAATCATCCCTAGTTTCCAATTGGAAAATTGGAATTTTTTCAAGATTTTAACCTTTTTTTTAAAATTAGCGCTAAAATGGTCAACCATTTTTCTTCATTTTCTTTAAGGTAATAAATCATAGTTTTAAAATATTCAAACTCATTTTTGCCTGCATAAACACAAATTTTCCTGCTCTAGGTTGGCAGTATGAACTAATGGGGACACCAATCCCTGCGAAAAATATTACTGAAAAAACGTTTTGACTGTCAAATCTATGTCTAGATGATCTAGTAAACCCACTAATTACATTTTTTTTTAAAATTAGGTTTCTAAAAATTTAATGAGCCGCCCTTCAAAGACTTCAAACCAAAATCGAGGACAGGTAGGGCCTGTCTAAAGTCCCACTACGATTCGCATAGAGGGTTTTATTCCTGTCTTCTGAAAGGGTTCTAGAACGAATCACTGGTTCATCGAACTAGTCAAATTGACTGGTATTACTGCCCTGCCCCCAATTTAGTGTTTCCTAGTAATATTAAAGTTTCACTTTTTTCGTGTGTATCTACGACACACAAGTAACTTTTTTTTTTTCATTGGCTATGCTGTTTCTGTAACATAACGTAGGGGAGACCGGGGATGGTTGACTAACTTTTGATTTAAGCTCTTATATCTCTGATATTTAACTTAATATGACAAAAACAACAATTGCTACAGATAGAAGAACTATTTAGGTACCTAAGACACTATAATATGACCTATATATTAATCACTATAATAGTTATTTAGCCGATTTTATTAACCCCTGACGCTTGGTCAACCTACCCCATGTCCAGGATATGTTGACCATACGCAAGGGGTAGGTTGACCTAGGCGGTAATTAGTGTAAATAAAGAGGATAAGTATAAAATAAAACACCAAAATTTACTAAATGATTGAAACTATTTATTTAATGTAAACAAACTTAAATTTAAGATCCATTCTCCGTTCACAACGAAGTTTGATAAATGTAACAATTTTTAATTCTCTTATTTTAAGATTTAAAAAAAAATTAAAAATAACAATAAGTGAGATTAATTCTTTGTATACTTTCTGTTCCAACCTTAATTGTAACTTGAATTATTGTAATAAATCGCTAATCAATTAGTCTACCTACCATCATCATTAGTCTACCTACCCCGAACACAATTTGTCAACCAGCCCCTGACGCCATTTTGAATTTTACCTGCTCATCATATGCAAACTCTGGCACTAACATAGAAGCAATACTGTATTATATATAATAGAACTATTATACTTATTTTAATTTGGCATAAGAACAACATTGTTTCTAACGAATTTATAGGCACAATAACAAAAAAAAGTACGAATAAAGAAAATTACTTACCGAGACAAAAAACACAACATGTGATCTCACTTACGAACGCCTCGTGACTTCACTTCGTACAAGTTCGCGGGTCGCGGGGAAGCATCGACGCTCGTGATTAGCTGATGAAAATCACGCGATCGTTACGAGTTATTGTTGCTTAGTCTACTTGCCACTAGAGCCAACTATCCCCGGTCTCCCATACAAGAGGTATTTTACTTCTAGTATTTTTATGCTTCGTTAAGAAATTCGGATTGATCATATTCAAATTTTATTAAATATTAGGAAGCTCCCACAAAAGAAATTAGCTGCTAAAAATGACGCAACTTGGGTATATTTTGGCAATTTTCTTAAATTAGCCAACTTTGTGTTAGCTAGTGTCATTAAGAGCGATTCTCCAAAATGGACATACAGACGCTACAAAATTTTAACAATAAAAATATATT
Source organism: Uloborus diversus (assembly GCF_026930045.1). NCBI lineage: Eukaryota > Metazoa > Arthropoda > Arachnida > Araneae > Uloboridae > Uloborus > Uloborus diversus. The sequence goes on from NC_072740.1 coordinate 14,620,881, forward strand.
ACATAGTTTAGGTAATTAACAATTATCATAAGACTGCTAAAGAGGGTGACAAAGTGCAATAAATATTTTTGTACGAAGTTAAAAGTTTTTGTAAAAAACACTCAAAACCTTCATGCAATACATGAGACAGTCCAGTTATCACATCCTGAGACTGCAGTTTCGTCCTTATTAGAACTCCTCAGTCAGGAATAGTGAATAACCGAGCTGGAGGCAGATTTCATCTCAATTGAAACTGACAGTGGCAACAAACTGGTAGATAAAGTGAATTTATCTCACCAGCGAGTGTCCGCAGCATGGTGCGGTTGACTCGTGAATTCAAGGCAAAGCTTGGGTATTCAGCAGTAAATTACCGCCGCTAAGCCAGGGCTAAGGTCCCCCCAGAACTACATGCAATATACCAGACAGCCCGGTTATCACATCCTGAGATTGAAGTTTCGTTCTTATTAGAACTCCTCAGTCAGGAATAGTGAACAACCGATCTGGATGCAGATGTCATCTCATTGAAGCTGAGAGTTCCAGCAAACTGGAAGATAAAGTGAATTTATTTCAGATGACATCTGCCTTCAGCTCGATTATTCACTATTTCTGACTCAGGGATTCTAATAAGAATGAAACTGCAGTCTCAGGATGTGATAACTGGGCTCTCTGTTACATTGCATGTAGTTCTGGCCTTAGCACTGGCTTAGGGGCGGTAACTTAATGCTAAATACTCAAAACCTTATTAAAAGTCTGAAAATTGCAAGAACAATTTCATATATATGTGTTTTGGCGTTACAATTAACCCCCTCTACAATTAAAGAAAACATTTTGAACTTCCGACGCTGAAGAACAGGCACCAAAATTTCTCCTCATTGAAAACAAGGTTCTTTATTATCTCAAAACATGTGTCTGAAATAATTTTCGCTTTACCAACGTGAGATTTACAATTTATGTTGAACAAAACACTCGGATTAAATTATTAAAAATATTTTGTTAATTTATTCTTCAGTAAAAATAATGAGGCTATTGACTTTTCCAAAAAGGCCCTGAAGGAATAAATTAATTTTCCAGGATAATTGCATTGCGATATTTTTTCAAACACGAAATATTATCTTTAGCATGAATCGAAATTAAGAGTTTAAAGTAATTACAAGAAACTTGAACAAAAAAAAAAATTTCTATTAAAAGTTTCGTAATCCATTTGCAGAGCGTTTTGCATTATCATTTAAAATATAATTAAAGGTGAGTACCAAAATAGCTTCGAATTTGATTTATAAAAAATGATTTTTATAATTAAAAGAAAATAATCAAATGTGTGTTTCTCATTAAACTGAATGAAAACTACATCTTGGATTTTGAAAGAGGAGAAATGGGTCGATCATTTTCTAAGAAGGTTACTTTTTGATTATATATTTAGTTCCTTTCGAGTTAGAGGAACGTTGATTAATTTGGACCAAAGAATTTTTTAATGTTCTGTGATAAAGACGTAAGTAATAACAAAATGATAAAATTGTGTAATATATTTCTAACTAAGAAATGGAATTTGCTTTTTAAGAAATCAACATATTAAAACATACAGCACATTAAAATTTCCGTCTTCAACTGAATAAAAAAAGGTGTCAAGTATTTACGTCACGAGTTTGGAGGAAAAAAACAAAAACAAAACAAAACAAAAAAAAAAAAAAAACGTTTCTTTCATTACATAGTACGCATTTCATTGTGATACAACTATTTCGGTTCATTTTGTCAGCAGAGCAAAAGCAGAATGACTTGCAAATTGTGGAAAACGTAGCATTTTATGTTCAATTTTCGTAACATTCTGATTTGGCGCTAAGTTAAAGTGAGTTTTAAACATTAAAGATTTATGGTTCGATACTTGTTCCTTTACGAGGGAAAAATGACTCTTCCAATTTTTCAAAATGATTTCAAACAGTGAATGTACAAAAGGGGAAAAAAATGCAGCGCCAAGTTTAATTAAATTTAAAGCTCTACAATTTTGTCATTGACAATTTTTATGAATACTGATCCTGGGATTACTAGGAGCAAATGTTTGACAAAAAGAGAGAATTTCTCCGAAAATCATCAATTTTTCATAACATGTACCCGAAAAATTATTGGAAATTTGGCAAATACCGTAAACGCGGACTACTTTGGCCCTAGGGTCCTTCTTTGACCCAAGTTGAAAAAAAAAAAGATACAACGTTCTCTGTAAACCTTCAAGAAGCAATTATGAAAAGTGCAGCGTCAACAGATTGAAAGCAGGATAGTTATGGGTTGCAGCAATCAAATGAGGAGACTGGTGTTGTTAATATGATTTATTGCAAACAAAGTTACTACTGATTTTTCCCCCCCCCTTCCCCCCTTAATATACTTCCCGATCCAAGCACCACTCCATACAAGCCTTCCATTGTTCAAATAAATGTTGTACAGTGCTGGTAAAAAAATGCATCACCCTCGCATTTTCACAACAATGGGATTATGTGAGAAGTTTTTGTCGACCGATTAATGATGAATATATGTGAAATTCTGCAAAACTTATGAAACAAACATTTAACAGCAGGAATCCGATAACTGTTTACGTAGATCGTGGCTGTTTCCGGGCCAAGGCAAACTGCTGACCCTATGCGCATTTTTACATTTCTGAAGCTGCGTGTGAGTTTAGAGAAAAAAATTTATTTAACCCCATGTCAATTTAAGTCTAATGGCAGGATAAAAGTTTTTTAATTGTTGCTTACTAGTTTTGCCCTATGACACGGAGCAGAATCATCCTGGAAAATGACGTTTGGAACTGAAGTAAAGTGATCCCAGAGATTAGGAAGCAATTTCTCCTCCAAAATGCCAATATACACCTGAGCGTTTACTGTTTCTTGCACAAAGTGAAGCCCATCAACTCCTTGATCAGAAATAATCATCTGCGATACGGAATGCTTGACTGTGTGTTGAATGCAGTCGGGATGATATTCCTCTCCTTTGCGGCGCGCGTGATGCAATTTCTTTACCACCACTGTAGGTGAAAATTCACTGGAAAACGCTTGATCATTCACTTTCCAGCACAAGCTTATCTCCAAGCAAGTTTCACATGCTTATACCCTTTACCGAAGCACTTGGAGGCAAGCAATTTCAGACCAATGATCAAGTGCAAACATTCGTACGCAACTAGTCACATACCCGTTCAACTTCATTCTATGAGAACGAAATGAGGAAAATACAAAAACGCTGGAGAACATTGCTGGGCCGAAACCCCATAGTGGAGTTCGTACAATGCGTTGTGTTATGATTTGGTGGACTTTTGGACTGTAGGAATAATAGTTGGATTCATTTTTGCACCATGAAAGTTTATTAAATAAAATAGTACATATACAGTTCTAAACTAAGCTTAGATATTTAGTTAGGAGTTAAATATTTATATTCAAAACATTAAAGATTTCAATAATTAAGTACATCATGATTCTGCTCTCCAAAGGAATTAAACTTTAATCTACTGGTTTAAATTAAGTTGTGGGAAGTGGGAGCTAGTATTGTACGTACCAAGATTTCGGTCCTTTCTCCATTAAGTCATCCAAAGGCGCAGCGCGTTTCTATCATGACTCCGGACAAACGTCTCGGAGAAACGCCGAGCTCTTGAAAAGCGTCTCCTCTACCTTCAAAACTATCTCTTCTCCTGTCGAAAAATCTTAACTCCTTGTTTTATACTGGGGGATAAAGTTCCCTGATCGGGGCACATTCTCTGGGGATCATAGTTCAACATCTGGAGATCCAGCTTCCAGGAAAACCCTATGCTTTATGGGGTACGGAGTGTCGCAAAGTGTCAGAATGGAATTTTGTTATTCCCAAGTCTTCTATTTTATGGGCTCGAAAATGTCAGAACTTCAGAAGTTATATCCTACAGCTATGACTCGGAAAGGGGGGAAATGTTTGAAATGTCCGAATGAAGCTAACCCCTTTTGACCCACTGCGGGTGTCACAGAAAATTCCAAGTGTCGCTTACTCAAAACAAGCGGAGGGAAACTTTCCCGCCAAAATGTGTTTATTTCTAACTCTCTATTTTATGAGATGCAACTGCTCGGGGGTCTGAACTTATTTCCTGCACGGGAAAAATGTACCGCCGCGCCGCGACAAAAAGGTCAACTCTTCTTAACCTAAAAGACGTTTAAAAATGCGAGGGAGGCTATTTGTAGCGGAATGAAGGTTCAGGGGATAGATATCCCTTTCCCGGCATGTGGGGCAGAAGGTCAAAATCGGCCCCACAATCCTGCCCCTCCTCCGGGAAAAGAAAAACTGGAGAGCAGATGTAAAGGTAAACTTATTAATTGAATAAATATGCATAAAATATAATTTTTCAAAAAAATTTCAAGTTCAAAGTGTAAACCAGAGAAAAGAAAAAAAAATGTTAGAATGAGTGAAGTATTTTTTCTCTCTTTGGTAACATATATACACAAACTACAGTAATGTAAAAAAAAAAAATAAAATAAAATATACAGTGAATTGTAATGGAATAATAATCATAACAAGAGCGACGTATCATACATTCAAATTTTCATCAAATTTAGCCATAATTTAAAAAATCTTGCATGTAATCTGAAATATGCATTAATACATGTATAGAATACATTTGGGGTCTTAATCACGTTGGTTTCTTCTGGATGTCCGTAATCGACTGATATTCACATATCATAAGAAAAAAAATTTAAAGTTTTTTTTTCTTTTTTTTTTGCAGAAAGAGTACATGTACAGAAAAAAAATTTGTAAGTGAAGAAAAAAGATGTAATAGTTTTTTTTCCATGTTGATAGGCACACACACCACAGAGTTTGTTTTACACTTCCTGTAAAGTGTATGGAGTGAACATAGTCTCTGAAGGTTAATAAAAGGTTATAGTTTTTTTTCCATATTAATTAAAGGCACGCACACATAACACCGTATTTGTAGGAACTAGTTCGTGAGAGAACTTTGTATCTCGTGAAGTGAGAAAACGTATTTCTCACGTATACACACAATACGCACTTTGCTTCGAATATCCGACACGTAAAGCACTTTTCTCTTTATGTTTATGTAAACAGCAGTTTTCCTTTGTATTGTGAAACACACACAACGTTACGTTGCATACGTGGAAAACATTTTTTTTCTTTTGCATTGTGGAAAAATCGCAGTTTCTCCTCCATATTGACGAACAATTAAATAACACTATATGTTGTAGGTTCTGATATCCTTCATCTTGATAAGTGAACTTACAAGAGCATAATATTTTATGGAATGGCACACGCGGAGGATTGTAGTAAACGGCACAGAGTCATAAACGGAAATATTGGAGACTCGAAATTCGCGCATCTTGATATGCTCTGGTTCACGTTCAGAAACCACCAAACAAGATATTGGGTTTGAGCAGTTCAGGCTCATGTAGATGTCATAAAACGCAGAACACACGAGCGCGAAGAACTCAGCGAGTTAGTTTCGGTTTCCCTTTCTCCAGTGAAGGGACCCTGGGGGGATGGCAGCGATGAGGAGAACTCGGGATTCCTAGAAGAACGAGGGGTCCTCAGCAGCCGTCTTTGGCTTGATATGTCCCAGGATTGCCGCTTTTCTGTTTACTCCCGCATATGAGTTGAGGCTGGTAAAATGGACGTCATGATGCGGGAATGGCGATTCGCTGTCATGTTTTTCTTTCCAGTTTCACGAGAAATGCGTTGCTCGTTGTAGAGGCGCTGACTTTGCAGATGCACAGATATCAAATGGAATCTTGCAACGATTTCTTTGAAAGTTGGAGCCATTAAAATTTGTTGGAAAGTCTGTGTAGCGGTTTAGTGACGTCAAATCATGTACGCAATTTGTGTCTCATAAGTGGCTTTCTATAGCCACCAGCTTATAAACAGCATAATGACTGAAATGCTTGGCGTCGTCGATGGAAAACCAAATAAAATACTTCAGGGACACAGAAAACATTGATACATACAAATACTAATAGCTCCCAAAACACATAAAAGTAATTAAATAAAATTTCTAGTTTCTAGAAAATTTTAAATTATAATTCCATATAAATTCATAAAATATCAAAATATTAGACTATAATATTTTTGGTTCTTTTATCATTCTGCATAATATCTAGATTTGGAGAACAGAAATTTTAAACGTAAAGAAACAAATGTAGGAAAAAATTGTACGTGGTGTCTATACCTCTAAGAGCCTTATCTTTTTTTTTCTTTCCTTTTTTTTTCATAGCACAGTTATGACTGTTCAAGTTCAGAGGAAAACTACAAAGTGATAGGAGGGAAGGGAAATGTCGGAGTAACATAAAATTAACTAATAAGGGAAAGAAAAAAAAAAATTCATTTTTTTTTTTTTTCTCCTTTCCTTAAATTTTTTCTGCTAAGCCCCACAAAACTTTGTGATACGCAGAATAAATATATTTAAAAAAAGTAAACAAAACTTCAATGAAAGAACGTTACCGAAAATATGAGGCAATTAACAACATACCAAAAGTGATCAGTTTTTGGTTAACAACACAGCCGAATAATTCAGAAACTTAACGGGGGGGGGAGGAAAGAATGAAGGGTGGGGAAAACACAAAGGGAAAAATAAATTGGACGACATCTAGAATGATCGTCATATTTTCCCATTTTCTTTGTGGCTATACCTTTCTTTTTAAGGTTCCCTTATTTGCCTGCATTCCTCTGTCCTTTTTTCTCGTTAATTTTTTCCTACGTTTTACTCCTTTCACAATCCTATTCATTATTTATCTTCACAGTTTCCTGTACTTTTTAACTGTCCTATTCCTTTTCTTTTTTATTCTCTCCTTCATGTCAATCTTTTCTTTTTTTTTTAAAGATTCTTTCTCTCTTTATTTTTTTTGAAAGTTTATTTATTTATAAACCCTTTCTCTTCCTTCCTTTATCTCAATACTTTTCCTACACTTAACTTCTATAATTTTTCTGATTCTTTCCTTATTCCTACATTTCTCATACTGTATAAACTTTTTTTTCCTTCAGTTCATTACCTCTTTTATCTATTCTTTATTCCTATAGCATTCCTTCATCTTATTCCTAACACTTTCAGATCGTTTCTTATTCCTTTTCTTTTCGTTCCTATTACACTCAGATTTTCTGTATTCCTATACTTTTCCTACACATTATTAACTTTTTTTGTTCGAATTCCTTTCGAACCTCTTTTTTTCCACCTTATTTGCATACTTTCCTACTCTTTATCCTCTTTTTTTTTTCATTCATTTTCCTTTTTTTTTTCTATACATTCATTTACCCATAATTTGTTTTATTCTCTTATTAACCTCTTTTATAAAAAAAATCCCAGAATTTTTTTTCTCTCAAATTTTCTTTTCTTTTTTTTTTTTTCGTTCTCATTTGAATTAGATTTTTTTTCTTTCCTTTTTTTTCGAGAGGAAAGATGCGTAATAGGAGCTTTCGTTTCTTAGCTACGCGGGGTCAGTGCTCTCCCGAACAGCTGATCGCAGATAGTACCTATGCGTTTGCTGGAGGGGTTCCGATTCCTGATCGGGGCACATTCTCTGGGGATCATAGTTCAACATCTGGAGATCCAGCTTCCAGGAAAACCCTATGCTTTATGGGGTACGGAGTGTCGCAAAGTGTCAGAATGGAATTTTGTTATTCCCAAGTCTTCTATTTTATGGGCTCGAAAATGTCAGAACTTCAGAAGTTATATCCTACAGCTATGACTCGGAAAGGGGGAAAATGTTTGAAATGTCCGAAAGAAGCTAACCCCTTTTGACCCACTGCGGGTGTCACAGAAAATTCCAAGTGTCGCTTACTCAAAACAAGCGGAGGGAAACTTTCCCGCCAAAATGTGTTTATTTCTAACTCTCTATTTTATGAGATGCAACTGCTCGGGGGTCTGAACTTATTTCCTGCACGGGAAAAATGTACCGCCGCGCCGCGACAAAAAGGTCAACTCTTCTTAACCTAAAAGACGTTTAAAAATGCGAGGGAGGCTATTTGTAGCGGAATGAAGGTTCAGGGGATAGATATCCCTTTCCCGGCATGTGGGGCAGAAGGTCAAAATCGGCCCCACAACATGTTTCATAAAAGGAAAAGATAACGTAGAAAAATAATTTGTAGAAACGTAAATGTTTTCAATAAAATAAATATCGATTGAGCAAAAAGATCGTCTAAATTTGATTCACCCTTGTATACATAAAGTTTGGGGAAAAAATACATGACACTGTAATCTAAAAATAATCGAACTTTTTAGTGATAAAATAAAAAAGGTGTGTAGTTTGTCTTGAAACAAATATTCATTTAAAATAGGATCCATTCAACTCATTGTTTTGAATGGCCAACTAATTTATATATATACTTCTTAAATTCGGTTTTGTGAATGTTCTTTAGACCTTTTGTCACTGGAACATAATCGGGAAAATCTCCTTTTATTACAGTTTTCAATATAGGAAACAGAAAATAGATTTGTGTGCTCGATCACCCCTTTATCGACAAACCTTTAGATTTGGGTGCTCGAACAGATCTGATTCACCTGTTCTAACACTGTGTGACTACAGGGTTTGTATAAAAAGTAATGAGACTGAGCTGTGCTCTAAGAATTTATTGCAGATATTAATACTCACACCTAAAATTCTTCAAAATAAGACCCTTGGAATAGCACACACTTATCCCAGCGAGTCTTCTAAGCTTTAAAGGCTACTTTATAGCCTGAGTTTCAGAATGTCCTTTAAAATTCTTGTACCAGCACCTTCACAGCATCCAGAGTTCCACTGTAATGCCCTTTTAGTGATGTTTTCATCTTCGGAAATCGAATAGTGGCGTAGAGATACCATTATTGACCACGAAGTCTTGGAGGATGAGGTAGGTGTTTCCAGCATTTCTCAAGTTTTCAGCGATGATGCTGTGAACTGTCATTTAATCAAGTACCAACTTCATCTGCAGTCATTCTCACACTTAACCGGCTGTTCGAATTTAGCACAACACACACACGATCCACATTTGCGTCCGTTCTGCTGGTTGACGGACACCCTGTTTAAGATTCCTCCTCGACGCTTTCCCGGTCATCTTTGAAACACTTTTGCCATTGAAACACATGCGCCTTTAACAGACAATTATCTCCGAACACTTGCTTACAAATCCCTAAAGTCTCTGAGGCCGATTTACCAAGTTCCACACAAAACTTAATCGCGTAACACTGCTCAAATGTTCTCTGCATTTTGAAGCTGGAACCGACCCTAGCAACAGGGGTACACTATAACGACGATGCTACCCGTACAAAGACTCCCAGGCGACTGTGGGACGGATTGTATCTCACCAGTAACCCCTACCACCGACCTATCCAATTTGTGCGCCCTTGGGAGGTACAGCCGCATCAGGAAAAAATGAGTCCCATCACTTATTATACAGACCCTGTATCTTCTGTTCCCGAAACTGAAAACTGAAATAAAAAGTTTTTTTTTACGGTAGTGTTCCATCCATTCAAGCTGCCATGACCCACAGGGGCTAAATAATATTTTCAAACGCGACTTTCGAAAGTCTATGGATAAATTGGTAGAACGTTCAAAACGTTGTATAAAGTGGAGTCTATTGTGAATAAATATTTGCTTCAAAACGTATTACCACGCATATTTTATTCGATCAATTTAAAGTTCAGTTACTTTTTAGGTCACAGCGGTTTATCTCATTCCAAATTTTGCAGTTTATTTTTGAGTAAAGTTTTATTCAACTATCAACGGGACCTCTGGCCCTCAAACTATGAAGGACTGCGTGCCAGGCGCCTTGCCTTCAGAAGGCAACACAATAGATGGTGGTGCCATCTATGGACAGTTCGAAAATTTAGAACCAGGCCAGAAGCCGAATAACTTTCTGGTCTGGCACCCCAGAGGTATCGTTTCACTTGGAGGACATTGTGACCACGAGCATATTTAACGTCGCCCAGTCACCATTAATGACGACGGTGGATCTTCGACCAGCAAGGATCGAACCCGAGACCCTCCGGCCCCAAGTCCAATGCCTTACCGATCAGCCACCATGGCCCTTTTATTCAACTATGTTTATGAAATGTTTCCTTTTAAGAATAAATTTCGTTGCACTGATTTATGCTGATAGTTACGTTGTATGTTTTTTCTCGTGTAATTTAGGCTGTCAAATTAATTAGGAACATAAAACAAATTCGAAAGATTTTACTATTTAGAGTTCATAATGGGACGAAACACAGCCGATCTTGTTCGCGATGTCCACCAAACATTTGGAAAGGGGAAGGTCAGCGAACGCATTGCTCAATATTGGTTCCGAAATTCCCGTAGCGCAGACGAGATATTTAAAGGTGAGCAGGGTTACGGATGTCGCTCTGCGTCTAACGACAGTTAAGTGAGAGCTGCTGTTGAAGCAGACACAAGCAAAAAAATAAAAAATAAACGAGAAGTAGCAAAAAGAAAGTTTTTCGTCATTTTCACCAAATGGGAAATTTCGACAAATGCGAACCTTACGAGTTAAATGATATCATCAACTAAGGATATTTCTAGGCAGGCAAAGCCATCACATCAGATAAGTATGGCCTGGAAATTGATGACATGCAAAAAAATCGCAATACAGTCGACTCCCGCTACAACGCGATTCAACTTACGCGAAATGGCTATAACGCGAATTTTCCACGAGTAACGAATTTTAGGGCTGACGCGAGCGAATTTCTCGTCCACAACACGAATTTCTTTAGAAGGAAGTAGCGGCTTCGTTATGGACAACTAAATATATATTTTGTGAATGTTATTACATCCCATTAGCATCACACTGACCATTGAAAGTTCTCACATCAAACTAATCTAGGCATCACATTGTTAGTGCATAAAAAAACCGCTCAGCTGCTTTCTTTTTTTTATATTCTAAACATTAAAGTTGATGAAATATAATGGCACCTTAGTGAGCTGTTTCATCTAAAGTTTATGAAGATGGGGGGGGGGGGGGGGGGAGGGAATAAAGTTTCTGACAATAAAAAGAAGATAAGAAGATTAAGATTTTCTATATGTTTGGACAGCTCTCAAACGCTGACGGTAGCAATGCAAAAAGTATGAGAGTGAATCTTCCATATGTACAGTTAAAAGTCAAAACAAAATGATATCCGTATAGGTTCAGAACTTAGTTTCAATGTTAAAGCTTGCAGAATCTGAGTAAAATATATGAAAATGGAAGCTGCTCTTGCATTGTGGATTACAGAGATTGAGAAGACAGACTTGTTGCCATAAATGGAAACGTTATAAAAGAAAAGGTGAAGCAACCGTATTTTAAAATGTATTTAATAAAATAACGATCTGATTATGCTGCATAAATCATCATCTTCACTCTTTAACTCATAAATATTATTACTGTTTCTACTGTACAGTACTATTATAGTGTAGCATTTTATTATTACTACATGCTGTACGTACCGTGTTGTTTTATTTTATCAATCATTCTTTTTGTACATTTTAACTATTTTATGTTGAATAAAACAGCTTTTTTTATTTTTTAAACACAGTAAAAAGTTGAGTTTTTTATGTAAGAAACTGTAATGTATAGTTGAGGAATGCTTTAAAGCAGTTTGAAGGGTGCTTACAAATGTCTAAAACATTTGGTATGTTTCTAAAAAATGTTTCTGCATACATTTTTCCACAACGCGAAATTTCGACTTACGCGAGGAGTCTTGGAACGCATCCCTCGCGTAAGTCGGGACTCGACTGTATTTGCCAAGAATTGGTCAATCAAAACAAAAAAATATTCTGTATACAGCTCCAAACCACAGGTCTCACATGTGATTGCACAGAAATTGAACGATTGGGGTATGAAACTCAACCATATCCAGATTAGGCACCAGATTCCTCACATAGTGACTACCACTTTTCAAGCACCTTTAAAATTTCCTGCAAAAGAAGATCTTGAACAACTAAGTAGTACCTCAAAATGCTCTTGAAGAATTCATCTGTTCGAAAACTCCTGAGTGATATGTCGCCGACATAAATATACTTTTTTGGTAAAGCTTCATACATTTTAATGGTTCTTAATTTAATTAATAAACTTTACTATAAGTTGATTTAGGGTAAAAGCACAGGTAGTCGGCTTTTTATGAGCTTGATTGCTGCAGTTTAGTTTTTTATGATTTTTAGAAATCAACAATGAAAACATTGTAAAATTTTCGACTGCATATTTCTGCTAATACTTCTTTCAATTGTTTCCGAAATAGCAACATTTTTAATTTGAAAATCTAGTTACTTTTAATATTGGCAAATGTTCAAGTAATCGGCCTTCAAAATCCAGCGTTCGGCCATGTATGACCCCAGTGGTTAGCAGCGTTATTTTTCATTAGCCTTAAGGGATAAATATGATTCAATTTTACTAAAATTTAATACAATATTAAAACACATTATAAAATTGCAAAATTAATTATTATTTGAAAAAGAATTGTAATTTCTAAATGTGCTTCAAAAACACGCTGCTTATCATCAATTTTAAAATAACTATAAAAGTAATGTTTAAAGTTAGAAAAATATATTGCTTTATGCTGTGGCGTACCTATCACGGGTGATCGGCCCCTCCCCCCCCCCTGTCGGAAAATTTTCAAATTTGTAGTCTTAAAAATTGACTTAAGTTTGATATTTTTCAAAAACTTGCAATTCCACGTTGGGTGTTATCCCCCAAACTGGTGACACTCAGGGCACACCGCCCCCCCCGCCCCCGTAGTGACGCCACTGCTTTATGTATGCAATAAAATATTCTAACATTGCTTGAATACTAGAAGCAAACACAGTAAATGACACAGAATTTTGTTTGAAATTTTCTAAGGAGGCTCATTAGCATAAAATAAGTCAAAGAGTTTTTCTCTATACAGAAAAAACAAAAAATCATTTCTAATATTTAGTTCAGAAGCGTGAGATAGTACCGATGCTTTTAAAGCAACCACTTAGAAAAGCTTATTTTCTGTAATTCCTTCATAAATGAAGTAATAAATTATTTTCTCTGATATTTATTGAAATCATTATTTAACCTTTCTCTGTAAGGTGAATGTTCATGAAAATCCTTTAAGTACGTAATTAGATGTTTCTGTGAGGCAGGAAATTTTTCGAAAGAAGTTAAACTAGCTCCATTGCGGGCCCTTTTAGAAATGAAGGCAATTATTGAAATTGGATAGATGCCATGTTCGGAGGTAACGATAGATTGTTTAGTGAGGGAAAAGGATTTATATATACGGTTATTAAATGTAAAGAGGATAACTAGTTATAAATGGTTGGAAGGAAAAATATTGTTAAACGGTTACTCCCCCCTCCCTCAAGTCAAATAAAAGTTTTCTCGATTTCTACCAAATGCACATCATTAATATTATTAGAGGTTATACAGAAATTTATTATCATCTAATTTGAGTGAATTTATTATAGTAGTTAATAGCGTCGCTGCCCATAAACCGGTTTCTAATGCTAAATTATTTGACTGACTGTTAAAATGACGAATGAGAATACATAAACTTATAATCCTTTTCCAATAAATTACAGAATAAAAATTTTAATTTATTGCTAATTAATAAATACGATATGCGAGGGGATGTTTAGTACACATTAGTTTTCTAACACATGCGTAGAATAAGTGATTTCAACTGACATTATCAATGTATAAAATTATTCAAGAAATGAAGATGGAAGACGTATCTAAATCAAATATACAAATATCATATTAAAAACAAAAGTCGGGAATTATGTGGCCAAAAATTAGCTGTTTCAACATAAAAAAACATGGTATATTAGAGGCACATGTTTTTAAGTTTCATCACAAAAAGTATAGTGGCTCTCAATTTCTGCAACATAAGAGTCAGAAAGGTCATTTTAACTCAGTTGAAATGGAAGAGAAATTGTAATTTACCTTGCGTCTTCTTTAAGTTGAAAAATTAATTCTAAGCGAGTTATTCACAGATATTACTTTCCTCTAAATACTTGTAAATTTGTTCAACTGTGTTAAAATGACCTTTCTGACTCTTATGTTTCAGAAATTGAGAGCTACTATACTTGTTGTGATGAAACTTAAGAACATGTACCACTAATATGGCATGTTTTTCCATGTCAGAACAACTAATTTTTGGCCACATAATTCCCGAATTACGTTTTTAATATGATATTTGTATATTTGAATTAGATAGGTTCAAATGGCCTTTAGGGTGGTTCAAAAAAAGAAAAAAATTTATTTTTGCTATAGACCAAGACCTTATTTGATTAAGACCACTCATAAAATTATAGCATTTTAACCCTTAATGGAAGACTGATCACAAACACCCTTCATTTTTACGCTTTTTCATAATTTCTCACATTTTTGTTGAATTTTAGATGAAAGAGAAAATTTTTCAACAATTTTTTTTTTGAGTTATTCTGATTTTCCAAAGCATAAAAATTAGCTGGAACATTGGAAGGTTTGTTAAACCTTTGGACCTGGAAATACCTTTTATACACTCCGCCATTTGGTGGCACGCAGTAAAAAATGTCGATTGTAGTACTACCTGAATGCGTTTTGTGTGGGATGGGTTTTCAAAATTTTCTAGACATACCATTGTGGAGGAGCAGCGCAAAATGAAGCGAAATCTATGTCTATACTTTTCAAGCACTGGAATGTAGGGGAAAAAATACAGCCTTTAAATTTTAATACAAATACTGCGTATGAACACTGGCACAAGCAATTCGTAAAAAATTATAAAATTAATTGCACAGAATAAAAGTAGATAGCCTACCGTCACCTCACCATGTCATGGCGCTAATCTGTAATTTTGGGAAGGTATTTAATTTAAGTTGTGTTTTTTAAGAGTCCCATGTAGTACTCAAAATATAGATTTTTTCAAGTTTAAGATACATTTTTGATTTTAAATATATTATTTTTTCTATTATTCATTTGCAAATTTTGAATTGAAAATGTGTTCGCATAGGTTTTTTGAACTTGCTATTTTATTGAAATGTTTATGTAATTTTTTAAAAGATAAAGGGAAAAAAAAATCTTTTTTTTTGTAGAAAATCATGAATTTTAGGCCTCCTGCTGGACACTTAAACATATTTTAATTTGGATAAATATTTTTTATTGTTCATGTGGGGCCATAAGGGCAACGTTTTATCAAAATGAAATTTCGAACTTCCAAATGGAAAAAAATATTCGCCCTAGTAAACAAAGCTGGTTTATATTTTCGGGCGCAAGTCGACACGGGTTGTCGTTGTTCAAATTATATGAAACTTTTTTTTATAATTTTTTTTGACCTAAAAGAAAAAATATTAGAGGGTGTGCTACTTGAAACATCGACTTATCTAACATACATGTAGAGACGGGTAATCCAGTTGTTAAAAGCGAACATTTATTGTAAATTGCAACAAAACACATTACCATTAAAAGAAATAAATATAAATTAATCAGTTCCATCTCGGAATAATCTAACATTTACACAACACATCAATCCAGATACCGCGCGCCAGCCAACTCAGCTGGAGACTTTTAAATAAACTTTGCCAGATTTGCATGCGCTGTTTCTCTGAGTTTAGGCCGTTGCCACAGACTCCCTCACCAGTCTCACAAGACCATTGGGAGACGAAAACGTACTTTGCGGCCAAACCTTGTTGTAACTCCAGGAGTCCTTGGATTGGAATCTCCAGCAATTAAAAATGCTGGTTTTAAGCGATCGATGTGAACGATCTTTTCCTTGTCGTTCACCGAAATCAAAAAGTTCTTGTCCATTCTCTTTAGGACCTCATAAGGCCCTTCGTATGGCGGCTGCAATGATTTTTTTACAGCATCTAAGCGCACAAAAACATGTGTACAGTTTTGCAGATCTTTAGGGATATAAATCCGTTGTTGACCATGCCGAACAGGAGTAGATGGACTTCGCGAGCTAATCAGTCTTTGAAGACGTGCAACGTAGTCAGGCATATTAGATAAAGTTTTTTCTTCATACAACTGTCCAGGTAACCGTAGAGTTGACCCATAAGTCAGCTGTGCCGCGGACACGCCAAGGTCTTCACGTAACGTAGATCTGAGTCCCAACAGCACTAATGGAAGTGCTTCAAACCAATCGGATTTGTAACACATCAAAGCTTGCTTCAATGGTCGGTGCAATCTTTCCACCAGACCATTACTTTGGGGTCTGTACGGCGATGTCCTTGCTAATTTTATGCCAAGCATCTTTGATAGACTCGTAAAAAGTTCAGATTCAAACTGTCTGCCCCTGTCACATGTTATCCTTTGCGGAGTACCAAATCGAGAAACCCATGATTGTACGAAAGCACGAGCTACCGTTTCTGCTGTTATATCAATAATTGGCACAACTTCAGGCCACCGCGTAAATCTATCCACTATAGTCAAGCAATACTTAAAATTTTGAACTTGTGTTAGTGGACCTATTATGTCTAAATGAATATGAGAAAATCTCTCATCCGGAACTAAAAATTGAACTAACGGGGATTTAGTATGTAAATGTACTTTAGTCTGCTGACACGGAACACAAGCTCTGCACCAAGCAGTTATATCTTTGTTTATATTTGGCCAGACATATTTGCTATCGATAAGACGTTTTGTAGCACGTATGCCGGGGTGAGACAAACCGTGCATTGTATCAAAAATTTTTCGCCTTAGAATTTGCGGAACAAAGAATCTATTATAATTTCCTGATGTATCACAATATAGAGATTTATCGGTACCAGGCATAGGAACTTTAGCTAATTTACCACTGTACTTAATTCGTCCCTCTAAAACGTCCTGAAGTTCTTAATCCTCGGATTGTGATTTTTCCCACATTTCTATATCATCTAGAGATGAAAATGTGATCTCCGATTTTCGCGATAGGCTGTCCGCAACCAAATTTCCCTTACCAGGTAAATATCTGATATCCGTAGTAAATTGAGATATGAAATCCAACTGACGGATAGTTCGGGGGGAGGATTTTTCATGTTTCCGCCGAAATGCGAAAGTTAGAGGTTTGGGGTCTACATACAAAATAAATTTCCTTGCCTCTAACATGTATCGAAAATACTGAATTGCACTATATGCTGCCAACAATTCTCTATCATAAGTTGAATATTTACATTGAGTAGCCGATAGTTTCTTTGAAAAAAAACCTAAAGGCTTGGGACCTTCGGGGGATAATTCATGCAATACACCACCCATCGCAAAATCACTGCAATCAGTTGTTAAAGCAAGTTCTGCATTAGTAGAAGGGTGATAAAGCAAAGTCGCTTCCGCTAAAGCACTTTTAATTTTTTCAAAGCTTTTTTCTAAAGCAGTATCCCACGGAATTTCCCTCTTATCTCGTTTTTTTTTGCTTTAATTAAAAACTTATGAAGTGGCGCTAAAATCACGGCGATATCTGGAATAAAGCGATGATAATAGTTTACCATACCCAAAAAACGTCTAAGTTCAGAAATAGTTTTGGGTTTAGGGAACTCTACCACTGCCTTCACCTTTTTTGGATCTGGCATACACCCCTTACTGTTTATCATATGTCCTAAAAAAATTATAGTTTCTTTCCCAAATTCACATTTTGATTCGTTTATAACGATCCCGTAGTTAAGGAAACGTTTAAAAATTTCTTCTAAATGCTTTTTATGCTGCTGGTGATTTTCACTCGCGATTAAAATGTCATCCAGGTATGGAAAACAGAAATTCAACCCTCTCAAAACCTCATCCAAGAAGCGTTGAAATGTTTGTGCTGCTGAACATAACCCGAAGTTTAGAAACGGAAATTCATATAACCCAAAAGGTGTTATTATAGCCGTTTTCGGAATATCAGGGGGGTTCACAGGAATCTGGTGATACGCGCTTATTAAGTCAACTTTCGAGAATATTTTCTTCCCGTGTAAAATGCTAACACAATCTTGAATGTGAGGAATTGGATATTTGTCCTGAACTGTTATACGATTTAGTGCTCTGTAATCGCCAGTTGGTCTCCAGTCATACTCGCCTTTTGGGACCATATGCAAAGGACTAGCCCAATTACTTTTTGACGGTCTACAAATCCCTTTGTCAAGCATATATTCAAATTCCTGTTTAGCTATTTGAAGTTGCGTTGGGTGTAACCGACGCGCTTTAGCTGAAACAGGGGGTCCCTCAGTCGGAATGAAATGAACTGTATTATGTTTCATTACCTTTTGTGAAAGAACATTAAGTTGTGTAATCTCAATATATTTCTTTAACAATTCTTGATATTCAGAATTCCCATAAATTGTTTTCACATTCGGAACCTCGCAAAATATCGATCGACCGCTTGCACTAAATTTAGTCACCGGATCTAAAATACGCCTTTTCTTTAAATCGACTAGCAATCCAAAATGCTGCAAAAAATCCGCCCCTATTATAGGCTTTGTAACGTCAGCTATGATAAACGGCCATCTCAATCTGCGTCCTAACCCGAAATCTAAATTTAATAACTTAGTACCGTAAGTATCAATCCCAGATCCATTTGCAGCGTACAAAGTGAATTCTTTTTTTCCGCTGTCTAAATTCAAAAAGGATTTTGGGTAACAAGAAACATCACTACCTGTGTCAATTAGATAGCTCGTTTGAGTTAAAATATCAGTGATATACAGTCTGCGACTAAATCCTTTTTTAGTAAAAGTCATAGAAACTTCCGATGATTTTGAAAAATTTGAAAATTTCGCTTCAAAAGCGCATGGTTTTACACATTTGGTAGCTTTGTCTTTAAATTTAAAATGATACCAACATAACCAATTATTCCGCTTTTCAGCTCTCAAATTAAATTGTTTACGGCCCTGAGATCGATTTGGAGACCTTGAGCGACTGCGCGTTTTTACAATTTTAGTAAGTTCGTCTACTTTCAGTTGCAATTGTTCCAACTGAATTTCAGTACTAGCAGTTTGGTATTTAAAAGTTTGCTTATCAATTGAGTTTACAACCAACCCAGTATATTCGCAAATCTTGTCTGCCATTTCCGCTAACTTTTCTAAATTTTCAGAACTGACCGCTAAAATTGTTTGCACTGGTACCGGTAACCTACGAAGCCAAATATTTTTTAAAAAATCATCATCTACATGACTCTCACTTAATTCTTTCATTTTTCGTAATAACATAGATGGAGATTTGTCACCTAATTCTAAGTCTTCAATTAATGTCTTTACTTTACGACTCTGAGAAAATTCGAACTCCGCTAACAATCTTTGTTTAAGTGCGGTGTATGGTTTTTCTGGCGGCTGACATAAAATATCGGTAGCATGAGACAAAGTTTCTGCATCTAGCGACGCAACCAAATGATCGAATTGCGTTTGTTCAACCGTAACGCCAGCTAACCTAAAACTAGCTTCAAGTTGTACAAAAAATAACTTCGCATTATTAGGCCAAAAATTAGGTACTTTTACAGAAACCCTATTGCAACTTAAGTTTTCAGCACTTACTTCCTTTTGAGTCAAATTTAAATTCTCTTTTGTTTCCATACTAACATGAAACAACTAATAGCTTAGGTACAATGCTACACTCAAGAACCTCAAAGGACACATGCACAGAAAAGCAAGACAGTTGAAAAAAATTGAAGTTTTTCGTCGAAATAAATTACCTTCCGGCGAATTGCTGCGACCCATTCTTTCTTGAAATCATTTCGCTACCAACTGATAACTGCGTTTTCAGGTCACCAATGTAGAGACGGGTAATCCAGTTGTTAAAAGCGAACATTTATTGTAAATTGCAACAAAACACATTACCATTAAAAGAAATAAATATAAATTAACCAGTTCCATCTCGGAATAATCTAACATTTACACAACACATCAATCCAGATACCGCGCGCCAGCCAACTCAGCTGGAGACTTTTAAATAAACTTTGCCAGATTTGCATGCGCTGTTTCTCTGAGTTTAGGCCGTTGCCACATACATATTGCAGTATTACTAACAGACCATGTACAACAAAAAAAGTAAATGCATCGGTAGCTCAGCTGGAGTACCGGATTACTTAATTAAAAAAAAGACTTACCGATATTAGGGAGCTTTAAAATTATTTCAGAGTATCAATGAGAACAGAAAAAAAAGCCGCAAACACTTTTTTAAATGGGAAAAAAAATAGAAAGCAATAATCCTTATTAAAATCTCTGGATATTGAATGTAAAATTAGCGATTTGGAAGTCGTCAAGTAAGTTAAAAATAAAGCCAAATCAATATAGATAGGGATGTCATAGAAAACAAAAGGATGGCCACAAAAGTAATGAAAGGTATTTTTAGAAATAATTTTAGCTACAGAAAGCGGAAAGCGTGAGAAAGATTTTAGCAGTTGCTTGGGACAGAAAGTGTGTATCTTGTTAGTAGCCTAAACATTTTGTTAGTAGCCCAAACAAGTTACACAAAACATTACTAATGGATACATTGGAAAATTGCAAATGAACTGCAACTATTAAAAAAAAATGATGAATAAAAATCAGAAAGAAAAAAGGTTCAAAATGAATATATTGCACTGCATTGAGAAAAAGGAAATTTCAGATTAAATGAGAATTAAAAATTTGAAGATAAACGTAATTTGAAAAAAAGATGCGATTTTATCACAAGTACATCAATACAATGTTCCAAATTGCTCACCTTTCATAAGAACGGTCATTCATTTTTTAACTGATGGAACGGATCCGTTCATTTTAAGGATTCGTTCTTTTTGACCCGTCCGTTGTCATGAACGACACATCACTAATAACTATCATAGTTAATTTTCTGCTACGGGACATCGCTTGCTGCTTTCTTATTTTGGAAACTAATTTTAAGAACAGATTTCATGCAAGTTAAATGGGTCGCAGTTGCAGTATTTCCTTAGTTGCGCAGAGAAAGTTTTAGACATTTAAGGAGCGTAAAAACCCTAATAGAGGAATAGTGTTCTTGACAGATTCCTAATGTTATGATCAACTTTAAGCGGTGTTTGACGTTGGACGAGCTTATTGATGTTTCGGTTGAAAGTGGAAATAATCTTATATTGGCGCAACGTCAGTAAATGCAATCGATCTGTCTCTCCCCATTTCAACAAATGGAATTTTTTTTTAACCTCAGGCCATAAAAATTCAACTTTTCAAAAACCGACTATGCGTTGCAACAGAGAAAAAGGTAGCAACAAATCATTTGTTATTGCTTATATAATCCTGTTAAAAATCAAACTTCATTAACTTGAAAAACACACTAGGGTAACGGCACCAGTCACTGACATCGCTGTCAGGTGAACTCAATTTTCTGAGCCTTTTAGTGTATTTAGACGTTTTAAACGATTTTTCTCTCATGCAACAAGATCTCGTCTAACGCTTGGCTGCTTCTGGATCCTCTGAATTAGTTAATTCTATTTTATTTGCTCAACTTCGAAAGAAAAGTTAATTTACTCTGATAGCGCTAGATGGTTGCACCGTATTCATGGCTACAACAACATCAGTTTTACTCGCCTAAAAGGTTTATTATTTAAATCCAAATGTATGACCGTCTGGTACTGGACCCTTGTCTGTTACTTGTGACCTTACCCTAGTCTACCTTTTTTACACTGTAAAAAAATAAATCTTAAACGTTCTTGGAAAATGAAGGGCAGTTAATGTTCCTAATTTCTGCCGGTGATATTATTGATAAAGAAAGAAAAGTTTCCCGCTAAAGGTCAGTAACCTTCCTGAAATGAACCTGGAACCTTCTTGAAGAAATCAGAGATCTTCCCAATAAAAAGCAGTTATGTTTTTGCAATAAATAATGAACTTTCCAACAAACATTTTTTGTAATAGTTCGGCTCCTTCATAATGTAGCAGGAAGGTGCCAAAGACATTTTAACCAACATGGCCGAAGCTAAGGCCGTATTGCAAGTAAAAGCCGAACAGCTCTTTTGTCTGCCATTCTTGCATAGCTATTCACTGTTAAAAAAATGTATTCAAAAATGAAACTCTGAATGTATTCATTTTTTTTTTGAATACAATTGATTCAAAAATGAGTAAATGTGGCATCAAATACAAACATACGAGAAATATGAGTCATCATATACGAACATACCCAAGTCATCATATAAGAATACAACACATTATCAAACACTAATTCATGAATAAAGATGCATACAATCATTTAATACTGCAGCTAACGTTTCAAGAACATGGTTTAATAAATATTCATGTATAAATAGGAAATATAATAAGCGTGACTTCCAAGAATAAAACTCGCGAGCTTCGAACTCTTTTCTTATTGCGCATGCTACGCGTTGCTCAAGAGCGTGAACAAGTGTCGACAATGTTCATACGCTTTCGGCGCGTTTTTCGTGCTGTCTTGCGGAGCGATCGAGATGGCTGATCTGTTCGTCAAGAAAAAACTAGAAGATTGGAAATTGGAAGAGTTTTCATCGAACTTTGAAAGTAAGTTTTACTTTTATTATCATAGTAAGGATAATAAATGAAGGGTTGTATCTAAATTACCCAAAAATTACTTGCCTAAATTGCTCGATAGCACATTCAACATCCGACTGTGCTCGGAACATATTTTTAAACATTATATTTTATGTGGATATATATGTTTTCAAACTGTGAAAGAAAGTTCATAACGAGCTTCGTAACCTTTATTATCGTAGTAAGGATAATAATTGAAGGGTTGTATCTAAATTACCCAAAAATTACTTGCCTAAATTGCTCGATAGAACATTCAACATCCGACTGTTCTCGGAACATTTTTTAAACGTTATATTTTATGTGGATATGTTTTCAAACTGTGAAAGGAAAGTTCATAACGAGTTTCGTAAATTTTATTATTTATATTTTACTCTTCAAATTTGAAAAAAAAAAAAAAAAAGCGAAAGCAACATCTTGCACAAACAGCTATGGAAGAAATTAGGTTCTCATCAAGCATAAATCGTTGCATGAATACATTTTTAGAACACTTGTGTGTTTCACTGCAAAAATATTTTTTCTTTCGAAATACCACTAATGTAAAAACCTTTTTGCCGAAAAGTAACAAGAAATACAGATTTGAATTCAACATATTTCAGTGAACATATTAATCATTTATCGTTACATAACTATTGATAAGATTTCCAAATCTTTAGTATGATTCACTCGGCCATGCACAGGCTTGCTAGATTTTAGTAATGTTCAATCGGGTCGAGGGAATGCCCCCCCCCCCCCCCCGCTATCCTAAGCTTTGCTCCCTCGCGTAAATAAATAAAACGCGTATCTGCTTGTCAAATTTTGCTGAAATTAGTGGTGATGAAATTTAAAATTTAATTCTTAATTTTTATTCAAAACATTCTGTGTAACAAGAATACAAAATGTATCAAAATGGAAAACAAACTCTAAAAAAATATTAAACTAAACAATTTAAATATCAAATAACCCTCTTAAAAATATTTAAAAGTTCAGTTTAAATACAAAACGAAGGAATTAGGGGCAAAAATAACTACAACTATAACAGCAGTAGGATATTTATTCATTCCACTTGATAATAAGTTCTCCATAACGAGACTATATTTGCTTACAATATGAAAAATTAATACCGTAATGTTAAATTGACAAGCAAACTATTAAGTTACTCCTATAAATTAATACATAGTTAACAATTAAAAACATTATATACTCAATTATTATGGA